>NC_138548.1:128357320-128583726 GCF_964273705.1 Natrix helvetica
GTTGAGAAGTAAGTTACAGTAGTCCCTTGGTACTCAACTGCTTTGAAACTCAGTAAATTTGGTACTCAATGGATTTTGACATGAAAAGTTTGCCCCAGTACTGATCGTTTGTTTGGTACTTGGGCGCAGAAGCTAGAACTTGTCAGTGTCAGCTGCTTTGTGACTCACTACATTATTTCTTATGGGAAAAATTTGGTACTCAGCGTTTTTGGCACTCATCGCGCCTTCCAGGACCAAATAACAATATGTTCCAAATTACCACTGCATAAGATAGTGAGATTTGTGACTATTAATATAATCATTAAAGCCAGGAAAAAAATCACTATATGAGGTATTCGATTTTCTTCATCTTTGGTTTTCTCCATCCATACTATCCTGGTATGCTAACTGTCCTTTTCTAAATGATTCTACCATGATTAAACATTTCTGCATGGAAATGCCATTTTTCAAGGCTTTACAATGAAGCTGCAGTCTACTGTAGCCTCTCATGAGGAAGCTTGGGGACAGCAGAAATTCTTTCCTGGCTAAGTAGCTTTTTAAAAAATCTAAAGAAATATTCCTTCTTCGAAACAGTTGGTTGCTCAAGCTTTTATAGGCAGTCATCTCTGAGTGCCCCTAATGTTTAAGCCACAAGTGGATCCAGATGTTGCAGAAAGTCTGTCCTAGGGATGAGAAGAGGGGGAGGCACCCGGAAAGCTTGACTCATCAAGGCTGGATCTGTTTTGTGAAGGAGGCTTTTAGCCAGAGAGGGGTATGCATGCATTTTGTGTGGAAGGGGTGACACAATGCATGCTGAGTGATTCCCCTTCAGCTGATGGAATTAAAAGCTAGGCAAATGAATAAACAAATAAATGAAGGAAGGACCATTTTTATTTTATTTTATTGAAGTGAACTTAAAGGAGGCCTGAGGAACTACAGCCCTTTTGTGACTGGTGGATTTCAACTGCCAGAATTCTTGAGACAGCATGGCTGGCTCAGGGATTCTGGGAGTTGAAGTTCACAAATCATAAATGGTCCATAGCTCCCCATCTCTGACTTAAGGGGATTTTGCTGCCTAGGTACATGAGCAAGTTTAAAGAAGCTCAATGGATTCTTCCTGATACTCATTATAATACCAATGGAAGAGAATATTTGTAGCTCAGGGTTGAAGTGTGGAATCTTTGGTGCTCTCTTAGCTGGGTTATTTGCTTGCAGGCATTTCATTGCCCAACTATATAACATGACAACAACCAAATGTGGAGAATACCAAGGATCCCAATCATTGTACTATATGCTAGCATCTGTCCCAGCTAAGAGGACATGTCCCAAAGGGGTTCATTCAAATTACAGTGGCATAGGTATCTGGTAGAAACTCAATGATATCTAAGTGACATTGCTTGCATGTTGATATCACTGCACAAATTATGTGACTTATGTAACACAATGGAATCTGATACTGGAAGATTTCAAGGTGACATCTTAAAACAAGCAAACGGTATTATTCCTTGTCAAACATTTTTAATGCAGTTATGGCCTTATGTATGATCAGCAGTTAAAGGTCCTTTGTCATGAAAGAGTATAAAGAATAAATCTGTGCTGGGACTATGTTTGCAGGCAATGAAAAAATATATATGGTAAAAATATAAAGCTTTGGTGTGTAACAAGAACTTTGTCACTGAAAGTTGTCCTTTTCTATCCCCTCTGTCTCAGACTTCCCTCAACTTTAAGCGTCTAGTCTTCATTGGATTAATAATAATTAATAACTCGGACATTCTTAATTTTACCAGGTGGTCAAGGAATACCAAATATCTAATCTTGTGAATTATGGCTTAAGGAGGAGGACGCTGTCCTCTGTGTGCACACATTTTTCTGTGTGCAATCTGACAAGAATTGCCGTGTGTGTGTGTGTGTGTGTGTGTGTGTTTCCATAATGATCTCTTCTTCATGGAGTAATTATGAAAAAATATGAAGATAAGTTAAACTTGGGATCTTTTATGACCAATATGTCCATGTGTATATTAAAAGCTAATATTTTGTTTTCATTAGATCAGAATGTACAATGTGTAGACACAATTGGCTGTTATTCAAAAATTAGAGATTTCTTTCTTCGTTTTTTTTTTCTTTTTGCATATTAAGTTTTTTATTTTTCCATTTTCATAACATATATACTATTACATAGCCAACATCATATTGTATTATTAAATGTTTACATCAATTCACCTTACCATCAGCTCCCAAAAACAATTATTGGCTCTTCTGCTCTCCATACACCATATTTGTACCTTATCCATCATTTTCTTCTCCCTCTCTCCTCCCCCTCCCTACCTCCTTTCTTCCCTCTGTCATCCTTCTCTTCTCTACTTCCCTTTCCTCTCTCCTTCTCCTCTCCCCCCTTTCCACTACTTCTTTCTCTCCTCCTCTCCCCCCCGCCCTCTCTCCTATCACTCTCTTCTTTCCTTACCTCTCTCCTCTACTTCCCACTCTTCATCTCATTTACTTGGTGCATTTCAGCTTCTGATCGAGCTCCATTTTATGTTGATGGTATTTATAATTCCTTTTCAGTATACATATTTAATTTTGACATATATCTTCCAAATTAGAGGAGATTTCTATGGTGGTCAGTATATATATAAAAAAGAAGATAGAGAACCCTTGCATAATAGGTAGGGAGGTAGTTGAGCAGGTAATATAAGGGGAGAGGGGAAAGTGTTCAGGCTAAATCTGTTTTATTTTTACAGGAAAATTAACACCTTCAATATATGAGCCTCCCATCTGTAACCAAAAATAAACCAGTCCATTTTGGCTCCTCAAAACTCATCTCCAGCATTGTGGGAACACTTGCACAGTGTAGACCCACTTGAGGGTGGTGAAAATGTGACTTTCTGAAAAGGGAGCGTGGGCGGTTACTGGCCAAGGGTCTCACAGTCCTGTCAGGGCTGGTAGAACCTCTCTTCCATTTACCCTGGCACGTCTGCCATGCCAGGCCAGGCTTTCCAGCCTTACGTCTGGAGAGCCTGATAAGGCTCAGACAGGCAGCCAGTTTGTGCAGAACTTTTGCAATGTTTTATTTCACTCCCCTTTCAAGCTGTTCTGGTTACCTTCTTCTCCTTTGACGATTCTTCGTACAGGCTGGTTTATGGATGCCATGCCCTTTAAAGCTGAAGGGGGAGAGGGAGAGAGAGAGAGAGAGAGAAAGAGAGAGAGCCCCGCGCAGCCAGTGGTGTTGTTTTTGGGCGTGTGTGATGTTGTACTTGGACAGCGATGCATGGAGGGGGGGGGGTTGGTGGGAAGAGGCTGTGCTAATAAGGTGGAGATTGGAAAGGAAAATCCCTTTTGAGACTGTTCTGAAAGCTTTTTCCTTTCTGCTTAATCACTGCACACTGCTCTCCCAAGCTCACCACCCCCGACAGCCTCGGGCAAACAGGTCTGCTGCCCTTTCACCAATCTCTGAATCCAAGTCCCTGGCTTCTCTCCATTTTCAATCGAATACTGTGTAACGTCTTTCACCTCTGCCAGCTTTGACTAACTCCATCTGCTAGGATTAACTTTTTGCACACACGATGGCTGGCTTTTGCTCGTCACTAAGGAAGGAGAAGCTTAACTAAGGTGAGACCCACCGTTTCCTGTCCCCTTGGAGGTAGTCACCATCTTGGAGGTGACAATATTTAAATAAAACAGCCCAGAAGGATGGATTTTGGAAGTGTAATGAACCAGGTATTGTTCTTCTGTCAATTCTTTTTCCTGATTGTCTAAAGAAAGTGGGGAAAGTAGCAATAAAGGGTTTGGGAAGTTGCTTTTGGAAAGAAGTTATGTACTTGTTTGAGATCTTTGGTTCCTGACCTTAAAAACCCTGAATATCTAGGGTGGCTGGAATTGGGGGTAAATACTTTATGAATGATGGGAAGTTCTGAAGGTAATGGAACATTCTAAGGAAGTAGTAAACTTTCTGAGAAAGTTTGGATTATGGAAGCTAGTTTAAACTTCTAGAGAAAGTTTGGATTGTGGAAGCGAGTTTAAATTGGCATTGGTGTTTGTGTGCTGGGAAAGAGTCAGCTACTACTACTAAGCTGAATTTTGCCTGTTGAATGGTTGAGAAAATAGTGATGCCCCACGGGAGTAACTGTTTAGCCGAAATATTATGTTCTGTTCCTCTGTTTCTGTTCCCTAAATCTATTTTCAGTGTTGTATATTTGTATAACTTTCTGCTGGAGCAGCATATCTCTTCCTTGGCATTTAGAAACGATGATCTATCTTTCTGTACACTCAACTGATAGCATCACCATTATTCTGAATAAAGGAATGCCAGGATTGGGTAATTTCAGTTTTAACAATCGCTGCAATAAGAAGGTGAAGAGAAGAAATTAGGAGTTGGGTACCTTCACTTAAGCTCTACATCTCTACGTGTTTTTTTTTAATTAGATGAAGAGAAAGAATGGTAGCAGATTACTTGTAAGGATATATTAGGCTTGGCAGGAAGCAATAAGAAGAGAGTATCAGAGGTAGAATTCAATGCAATGTTGTTCTTTGTTGCTAGGAATTTTTATTTTTTTCCAGAGCGCTTAAAAATGAGACCAAACTTATAGAGCAAAGTTGAAATTTTGATTTACCATAGATTTAAAACATGGAGACTTGAATGCATATTACTTATTAAGATTGTTTATGTTGCAATAGAAACAGAGTTGCAAAAATTCTTAGGATTGTTCAGTTTTTTCCAAGATAGGTGTGCTAAAGTAGCATGCCTAATTAGGAAACGTTGGTGGCAGAATCAGTGGGACACAGATAATTGGTAGGGAGTGTTGTTTTTTGGTAGCTGCAGTTATCTTATCACATTTTGAAATATAGATCTGTAAAATGCACAGAACCTGTGAATTATTCACATTTGTATCAGCTATGTTTTGAAATAACAGGTTGTATAGCTTTTCAGATTTTATTACATTCTTTTCATTAACTCTTTTTATGAATCGAGTTACAGACAGCCGCTACTCAATACATGTTTGTATCCAACTTCTAAAACACCCCCTGCCTGTTTGCTAAACCAGAGCAATAAACTCATTTTGAGTACAACCCTGATTTATGCAGATACAGAATAAGTTTTCACCTCTCTTGGGATTGGGATGTCCCTGAGTAGAATTACTCATTTCAATTTTGGCTGCCATTGAGGGTGGTTGATATCACAAGTTCAAAGATTCTGAAGCCACCTGGATCATGAAACAAAAGAGTTTTCAATTCCACAGCATGGGAGAAAACTTCCTTGAGTTTAGTCTTCCTCCCTCCCCCCCTCTCCCTGTCCCCCCCTCCCCCCTTATGCCACTCCTTAAGAGTCAGAAGAATGCAATAAAACATCTGGCTTGGTTTTGCACTTTAGGGTAAAACTTCAGCACAGATGTATTTAGGTTTCAACTGTACTTTGAAAAAGGAAACAGTTCTTGCAAGCCTGGAAAAGGGATGCATTAGTTTTCAGGGGGGGAGAAAAAAAACACAGAGGCTAGTTAGAAGCAGTTAATGATTGGCTGGAGATTGTAGAAATCAACAGGCTGGAGGCAAAATAATGCCCAGTATATGTTAAAAAGAAAAAAAAAGTTTAATGACTGAACATTTTATGCAGGAATTCTGGCCACATTGCAGAACAAATGAGTTTTCAGAGAAGAATCCTGTGCTTTCAGTCTCAAGGTGGATACTTTAGATGAAATACACTGCACAGATTATCCCTAACACAGGCTAGGAGAGGTTAGCTTTTGTAAGTTCACCATGAACCTTAAGTCCAGGTGTAGGCAATCTAATGCCCTTCAGAATGTAAGTATTTCAGCATCATAATCAATAATACAGGGAGTTCTCAACTTGCACTAATTCATTTAGTGACCAGTCAAAGTTATAATGGCTGATGGCCATTTTTCACACTTACGACTGTGGCAGCATCCTCATAGTCACATGATCAAAATTCAGTGGTTGCCAACTGGCATGTATTTATGACTGTTGCAGTGTCCTGGGGTCATGAGATCACCTTTTGCGACCTACCGACAAGCAGAGTCAACGAGGACGCCAGGCTCACTTGACAATTTTACTAATTTAACAACTGCAATGATTCACTTAAGTGTGGCAACAAAGGTCATAAAATGGGGCAAAATTCAATTAACAATGGACATTTTTGGCTCAACTGTATGTGGTCATACATTCAGGCCTACCTGTAGTACATTTTGGGAGTCATGCAAAAATATCTGAACAAGATTAATTGATTGATGGATGGAATTTAAGTCACATTTAAATCAAATTGCAAGTAAGGACGTGCACTTGTCTGGAGCTTCCATAGTTTTCTTCTACATGTAGTCCTCAAATTATGACCACAGTTGAGCCCAAACTTTATGTTGCTAAGTGAGAAATTTGCTAAGTGAGTTTTGCCCCTTTTAATGACTTTTCTTTTGAGATTTGTTAAGGAAATTACTGCGGTTGTTAAACTAGGAACATGGTTGTTAAGTGAATCTGGATTCCCCATTAATTTTGCTTGTCAGAAGATCGCAAAAGGGGATCACATGACCCCAGGACACTGCAGTTGTCATAAATATGAGTCATAAAAATGAAAATCACATGATTATGGGGATGCTGCAACGGTCATAAGTGTGAAAAATGTTCATAAGTCACTTTTTTCAGTGCCGTTGTAACTTCAAACAGTCATTAAATGATCTTTTGTAAGTTGAGGGCTACCTGTATGTGATGGGGAAAATTGAGTTAAATGATATTAAGGGTCCTGGCCCTGATTTGATTCTAAGGCTTGTGTATCCGAGCAAATCATGGCTGTACTCAACCTTATAAGGTTCTATAACTAGTAAAGGCATATTCTTGAGTTTTTAAGGTTGTAGTACATGGCAAGGAACAGCTTAATTTTTAGAAGCCTTAATATAGTTTGGGCTTTCCCCTGGTTCCTAAAGTGAGCTGAAAAAAGGCAAGCTACAGCAAGTGGTCCAAATATTTAGCCAAGAGCTACATTTATTTTAAACAAATCTGCTTTGGCAATTAAAACAGGGCGGTTGGTGCATTGTTTTGTGGAAGGGTGTAGCATTAATGAGACTTCCTGGGGTTGCTGAAACTCTTTCAGAAGTTCCGTTCCAAGTTTTTTTTTCCTCCCCCTGCCTGCTTGGGAAGTGTTTTTATGCTGTGCTAACTTAAGTTGAACTTTGATATCTTCTAAGCCTATCCCACTATGCACTCCAGCCCTTGGTGACTGCATCAGCGCTGCTCAAGATCAATGCTAACATTTTTCAGTATTTATAATGATATAACAAGAGCAATAGCAAGAGCATTTAGACTTATATACCACTTCACAGTGCTTTCCAGCCTTCTTCCTTAAGTGGTTTACAGAGTCAGCATATTGCCCCCAACAATCTGGGTTCTCATTTTACCGACCTCGGAACGATGGAAGGCTCTGAGTCAATCTTGAGCCGGTGAGATTCAAACTGCTGGCAGCTGGCAGTCAGCAGAATTAGCTGCAGTACTGGATTCTAACCACTGTGCCACCGTGGCTCTTCTACATGTGTTGTAAGACAAACATAGGTAAAGGTCTTCAGTATTAGAAAATATTCCATGCTTTTGAAATGGGTCTGGGCAATTACTGGAATGGTGATAGGAAAGAGATTTCAGAACTAGAATGATCAGGCAAAAATCTAATTAATTGAACGGTGAAGATTGGCATACACAGATGAGGGCTTTGCAGTCTGCTTCAGTTATAATTTATTCAGAGACCCAGATGCTTTGGGATTTCCCGGAATAAAACTGTAAAATGAAACATGTTGATCCCTGAATCTGTTCTTGACCCCTGTCTCATGTATTGGAAAGAGACGTTAAGCAGCCATCATGTTAAAAGTCTCTCTGTACTAATCTTCAAAGCATAGCACAAGCCTAAGTGTACTTATGTATGATAAAAGCCTATTCATATCAGGCTCCTTTTACCATTCATGTCTTGAAAAAGCATGGCTTTATATACTTATTGTCCTTCCTTGAGCCTGTACCTAACCACTTTCTCCCTAAGTTCTTATTAAAATATGGAGAAAAAAATTTACTCTGGCTTTTTAAATTACTTTTCATCCATTTCAAATCCGTTCCCATTAGGAATGGCTGTATAGCAGTCTTCTGTAGAGAGACTGGCGTGTTTGAGATAGGCTAATGGTATTTGCCTTTTTCTTTCCCAAACTTGCTGGTTCTTGCAGTGTCTTAGCTGAGATCAAATGCCCTCAAATTGCTTCAGTTTAGGAGAAGTTGCCTGCTTACTCCCAATGTACCTAGGTGGAGTCTCTTTGCACCTTCTTATTTGACCTGGGAAGTGTCATGTATTGTAGAAAAGATACTGAGTTTTTAAAAAATTATTTCCCCCTATATTCACCCAATGCACTGTTGTTCTTTGCTTATTTCACATTGTAACTGGGATATATGCATATAGTGTTCATTTTCCTCTTGCAAAAACATGTATAATATCATAGTTTATGCAGGCTTAGAAAAGGTTTGGAAAGAATGCTTTAGATCTTGTGGAAGTATAGCATCTCCTTGCTACTTATGAGAGCCAGACGTCTATGTGAGTCTGAGATAAAAATGTCTTTGGTTTCTGGGGTCCACTCATTAAAATGAGTGGACCCCAGTTCTTAAAGCATCTATATCTTTTTTTCCCCCTTGGGTTTACATTTGAGACAACTATTGGTTTGTATTCAGTCTTTCATTTTGGAGAAAAGATCACAGGGTTACAGCTATAGGAACCTCAGAAGAAATGGAATATAAAGACCTTTTCAGGCTGTGTTCAGGCCTGGGTGTGGAACAGAATCTATGCTGATTTCTGTTATGGTGACTGGTGTATCCTGGATTCACTCTCCAGGATAGGAGAGGTGACACCTTCTAGGTTTTGCTTGATCTTTCAGTGTTTTTTCAATACCATCTATTATGGTAACCTTCTGGATTGACTGTGAGGAACTGGAATAGGAGTGCTAATCCATAGCGCTGTTCTAAATTAGAGGTTCAAATTGGTAGTAGTGGGAGATGGGCAGATAAGATATCAAGATCTGGGGTCTCAGTTGTAGGGTCCTGCAGGAATCAACATTTTCTCTCTTCTTATTTAACATCTATATGAAACTACTTGGAGAGGTCATGATCTAGTCTGGGGTTAGTCATTATCAATATGCAAGAGATTGCTTGATGATGTGCTAAAGGGTCAGTTTTGATTCCTAGCAACTACAGATATTTCTCCATGGCAATCATGCCGATGATATCTGGATTCCAGGCCAAACAAGTTTACTTAAGTTAAAACCTATTGTTTAGGTTGTGTTCCAATGACTGAAGGCAGTAAGTGTCTACATAGGAATGAACAGGCTTAGCCTGAATCCTAATAAAGCAGAGTGGTTTGGGTTCAGAAACCATTTGATTCCAGAGATATTAAAGAGAGTAAGGTAGATGACCTCGATGAAGAGGAAGTGGAACCTTTCATAGGCAAAAGAGGCTGAAGCATTTTGTAAGTGCAGGACATGATAGCATTGGGAAGCAACTCAGCAGATTCCTCCCTAATTCACTGAAGGAGGAGGAAGTACAGCATAGATTTTGCTGTATAATAGCAAAATGCCAACTCCAATAAAAGAATATTTTTTCTTTCCTATGTGATCTAGTGGACTGACAGATATTTCACCTTTGGCTTTGGATGGGGTTATGCTTTTCTGTGTAGACCTACTTTATAAATGCCATGTTGTCCTGGATTTACAGCTCATGTTTGAAGAGCACATGGCATCCACCTCGTGTATCTACCCATTTGTATTCTTTTCTGGATTAGGAAGTTCTTCTCACTATGTTTATACAGTAAACAGTAACAGAGCTGGTATTGTGGTCTCCTGTTTAAATTACTACAATTTGCACTATATGGGGCTTCCCTTTGAACATCACTGAGAAATTTCAACTTGTTCAGAAGCAATTGTGAGTATCAGTTGATTTGCTCAAGTAGCACCTCTGTTTTGGGAGATTACTAGTTTGTTTCAAGATGCTGGTTGTCCCTTCATAGTTCAGGACTAGAATATATACGAGGCAGTCTTATCTACTCATCCTTTGAGATCTGGAAGAGAAGAGTCCTTCCAGGTCCCTATTCTCTTGAAATATCAGTCATAAGAATCCCAGGGTCAACTTCTTTGTTACAATATTCTTCCTGATATTAGGCAGACATAGACCCTGATTATTTTTTCTAAACCCATCAAGACCTGGCTGTCTCGGTGGGCTTTTGGGGTATGGAAAGCTGCTCTTGTCTGTCTTGGGGAAGGACAGACAATCATATGTGTGTTTACATTGATTGGATAGTTGTTCCTCAGTGCCTGGAAGGTTACATTGTTGTGTTTTAGTATTTAATCTTACTAATATTTTGGAGGTCTGTAAGGAACTCATGATGTAAGCCTACTAAAATAAATACAGATAGTCTTCAACTTACAATCGTTCATTTAGTGACAATTCAAAGTTGCAATGGCACTGGAAAAAGAGACTTACAACTGCACGTTGCATCCTCACAGTCACGTGATCAAAATATGGGCACTGACAATCAACATGTATTTACAACAGTTGCAGGATTCCAAGTCATGTGATTGCCATTTTCAGGCTTCCCAGCCACCTCTTGATAAATAAAGTCAATGAGGGAAGCTGAATTCCCTTGGCGATTGCATGCTCCACATAACAGCCACAGTTGTTTGCTTCGCAACTATGGGGAAAAGTTTATAAAGTTGGCCATGACTCACTTAACAACTGTCTTGCTTAGCAATGCAAATTTCTCAATTGTTGTGATGTCCAGATTATCTATTAGTTATTCAAGTTTGTTTTTTTTATAAATAGCAGAAAGGCCCTTGGCTTGTGTGAGATCCAAAGTGCTTCTTCCTAATATAGGTAGTCATCAACTTACATAGTGACCATTCTAAGTTACAACAGCACTGAAAAAAGTGACTCATGACAATTTTTCATGTTTGTGACCATTGCAGCATTCTCCCCCCCCCCCCATGGTCATGTGCTTTACATTCAAATGTTTGACAACTGGTTTTCATATTTATGACGGTTGCAGTGTCCCGGGGTTGTGTGATCCCCTTTTGTGGCCTTCTATCAAGCAAAGTCAGTGGGAAAGCCAGATTCACTTAACAACCATGTCACTAATTGAAGCAACTCATGCTGTAAGCCTAGTAAAATAAATAGATACCCTTCAACAATTTGTTTAGTGACCAAAGTTACAATGGCACTGATAAAAGAGTGATTGCAGTGAATCACTTAACAAATAAAATGGGGCAAAACTCACTTAACAAATTTCTCACTTAGCAACATAACTTTTGGGCTCAGTGGTGGTCTGCCTGTACTTTGATATGCTCACTCTGTTAAAAGCTTCAATAGTTTAACTTCTGGGGTCTAAATTTAGTCTGCGTAAGGAAGATAGAAAAATATTTCCTACCAGCCAGTCAGCTCTGCAGATCTTTGTTTGTGGTCCTGCTTGCTCTCCTGCTTAGTAGTTCTCAGCTGCAGATTCCTCCTCCAACTGCTTGGATTCACACAGCCCCTCCAGTCCACATATCAGATACACAACACCTGCAATATCCAATAACAGCTAGTAACCTCCTCCATTGTCTATGAGACCTGCCCTTTTATATACTTAATATTCTTTCTCCAAAAGAAAGATTGCCTATTCTCAGGTGTCTTAATTACTGTAGGCAGTTCGTTTCTAGGTGGGGCACATTTCATAGTTTTGACAGGTAGGTATCCCACCACTCAAGTTTGTAACCCTGTCTGAATCAGGTCATCTCATCTTGTCATAGATTTGTTTGATAAAATATAGCATTGTAGTCAATATTTTGATGCATAAATATGACAGTGATACCGAGTTCTTAAGACTCTGAGCTTATAAACAATCTTCAAAGTGATTATGTCGCTTATTTTTGCTCCTTTCTTTGTTCTTTCTGCCATTGAGAGTGGCTAACATGGAATCACTTACTATTCAGTTGGTAGCAAGCTATATACCTTGTATGTACCTTCCTACAAGTATACCTTCCGACTCTGCTTTGTTAGAAGGCAAACAAGCCAACGTTTTCAGTTCAAATCTTAGGAGAAATAAATAACAGATTGTTTTTGAGCCTCAATTAGCCACCCTTAAAGCAGGAAGGGCCAAATAGAAGTGACTAGTCTTGTTCACACGGAGACAGAACTGTTCTGATTTGCAAGCTGAACCATGACTGACTTTTCCATGGTGAATTTTGTACTTGTAAAACAAGGTATTCTCGGTATTAAAATCACCACTCAAATGCTATTAGAAATATTGCCATTGGGTTTCTGGCTGTTAGGAGGTTTGTGTGTTGTTTGACTTCAGTGGCTTTTAGCTTCTTTCTTTGGTTCTTTTTCCCCCCATAAGGAGTTGTCTTGGTGCAGCTGCTGCCCTGGATACCGTTCTCTATGACAGCTTATGACTAAGAATGTGAATCTCTTATTTGGAACTGTGTGCTATGTTAAGTTTATGAGGTGGGAAAAATGAACTGCTATCCTCAGGGGAGAATGCATATATTCCATCTGCATGGGCCATTCATTACATAGGGTCATGCTGTTTATTTTATTACACAACCGGGGTGGGAACTTGATAGTTAAAAGCCACACTGGCTGGCGCTATTTGAAAGTATTGGCAAATCTATGTCAAATCATTGGACAGGATTTGAGTGGATTGGACATGATCCCTTGCATGAATTTCCAATGGGGTATATAGATCCAAAACTTCTTGCAGCCCAGAACAGAGGAAACAAGAAAATAGGAATACGCTCCAGCTAAGTCACTGAACCTGGCATCATCGGGAAGCTGACTGGGATGTGGTCCTTGGCATAGTTTCTGTGCATTGCCAAAAAAAAGACACACTGCTGCAAATTAATTTTTCATTATAGGGCAGAGATATTTATTTGTTATATGTTACCAGAGAGGACTCCCAGTTTGACTGAGAGCTATACCCATTTTCAGAAGACAATAAAAGATAGTTCATTTAAGGATTCCTAATATAATGAAGGCGCAAGGAACTGAAAGTTTTAAAGAACACTAAACCACAAGATTGGTGTCGTTTTTCTACTATCAGAGTTTGTGGGCACAATAAGCAAGACAGTCAGTCTCCCTGCCTTATCCATAAAAAATGTAGCTAATCCAAGTAGTTTATAACCCAATTCTTCTGATCTTTGGAGGACAATATGGGATAGTCCTAGACTTACAACAGTGTGTTTAGTAACTGTTCAAAGTTACAACGATACTAAAAAAAGGGATCTACGATCATTTTGCACACTTATGACCATGCAGCATCCCCATGGTCACCTGATCAAAATTCAGACACCTGGCAACTAACTCATATTTATGATGGTTACAGTGTCCCAGTGTCATATAAATCACTTTTTGCAATCTTCTGCCAATCAAAGTCCACAGGGAAACCAGATTTATTTAACAATCATGTTACTAGCTTAACAATAGTAGTCATTCACTTAACAATTGTGGGAAGAAAGGTCATAAAATGGGGCAAAATTTGTGTAACAAATGTTTCACTTAGCAACATAAAATTTGGGCCCAATTGTGGTTGTACGTCGAGGACTACCTGTATAGAGAAAGTAGGAGATAAGGTTTGGTTAGACATCAGAAATTAAAGGGTTAAACCAAGGCTATATTTTGTGAAGGTACATTGTAAACAATGGATATTCATATTAGTTTGCATGTTTTGGAGTAACTTGGGGATAAGATTGCTGGGTCCTGGAAAATTTGCGCTATTATAGGCAGGGGGTTGGACTAGAAGACCTCCAAGGTCCCTTCCAACTCTGCTATTGTATTGTATTGTATAACAGGCCTTGCTTCCTCTAGAAATAGTTATTGTTGTATGAGCTTCTTCTGTTTGGCCTATACCAGTGATGCCGAACCTATGGCACGCGTGCCACAGGTGGCACGCGGAGCTATTTGTCAGGGCACGCGAGGTGCTGCCTTGTCAGGCCAGCTGAGTTCACCCTTTTTAAAGCCATTTTTCACCCTCCTCAGGCTCCAGAGCCTTTATAGGAGCCTGGGGAGGGCGAAAAGAGCCTCCCCTGCTCCCCCAGAGGCCCTTCGGAGGCTTCATGAGCTTCCCTAAAGCCTCCGGAGCGCAAAAAACTGGCCCTACGGGCAAACTGAAAGTTCGGGAACGGATTTCTGGTTTGCTCGGAGGGTCGTTTTGACTGCTCCAGAGGCTTCAGGGGAGCGTCCTGAAGGTCCCTCAAGCCTTCGGAGCACTCAAAACGACCCTCCGAGCAAACCGGAAGTCACTTCCAGTTTACTCAGAGGTTTGTTTTGACTGCTCCGGAGGCTTCAGGGAAGTGTCCTGAAGGTCCCTCAAGCCTCCGGAGGCCTTCTGGGGGGGCGGGCAGGGGAGGCTGTTTTCGCCCTCCCCAGGCTCCTATAAAGCCTCTGGAGCCTGGGGAGGGCAAAAGAAGCATGCAAAAATGGGGGGGGGGAGCGCCTGTAGTGCGCACATGCATACTGGGGGTCACACATTGCATTATGGGTGCGGCATCGCTGGCCTATACCCAGAGGTGGTATTCAGCCAGTTCTGACAGGTTCTGGAGAACTGGTAGCGGAAATTTTGAGTAGTTTGGAGAACTGGCAAATAGGCTGGCCCCGCCCCCGCTGCCTCCCAGCCTCCCAGCTGATCTTCTTTTGTTGCCCTGAACAGGAGAATGGAGCTGGAAAGCAGGTTAGTGGGGCGGGGAGGGAATGGGGATTTTGCAGCATCCTTCCCCTGCCATGCCCACAAAACCACACCATACCCACAAAGCCATGCCCACAGAACTAGTAATAAAAATTTTTTGAATCCCACCACTGCCTATACCAGTTGAGTTAATAATGTGGAAAATAATAAGGTATAATAGAAAGTGGTTGGAAGTTACTCAAGATCAATTACATACAAATACAAAGAATGGGAAAACATATGCTGCTGGTGGAAAAGACATTGCATTAGCCTTGTACTCAAATTCTTTTTGTCTGTCTGAGATTTCTCACAGAGCATGTGTATTTGAGTGAGTAAAGGAATAGTAGGTAAAGCTTTCTTCGTGGAAGATATAAGTAACATCCCCTGAGGCTGTATCCTGACCTGAAATAAGCAGAGGAAACTGACTCCGATTTCCTAGCTTCATACAATGTTTCAGCATGTTGATTTCTGGCCGTTGCTTCTGCTACAGGAAAATAGGGTTCAGCCTGGGAAGTGAAGTCATCAGGTAAGGCAAGTGTTGCAAACTAAGACTTCCCCCTTGTTGCCTCTTTCAAATGTCACCTGGTAGTTCTAGTACTTGAGATAAGTCAGACCTGGTAAATCATTTATCTGGAATAACAGACATAACAAACTCTGGACCTGCTTAGCTGGGAGAGTTGGAGCAAACAGAATTTAATTAGCATATTAAGTAGGCTAAACCTCTACAAGTGCCTTTGTCATCTTTTTCAACTTTTTCTTCCAAAAGTTAAAACTCACAGGTGTTTGGGGTGAGTGTGTCAAAACATTACTTCTGAATGTTCAGATCCATTCTAATGATAAAAGGTTTGCGTGTTTTCCCTTTGTAAAGCACCTATTTTTCATAACATGTAGTGATTGCTAAGATATAAATAATCCTGTACCTGCACTGTTAACGGTTTTATTTTTTTTATAGAGTATGGCTGGTAATAAAAATAACTGGGGAGGGGGGGGAGGATTGTAAAAGAAATATCCAGCTACTTTGCTAGCATTTGTTGAGTTTTGAAATTTTGCAGAAATGGGTATATGGGAGTTAACTTTCTAAGCCTCCAGAGACTAATGCAGGCTTGTGATCTTAGATGTTGAAATGGGCAGTGAACATTCCATAACATTTAAGCAATCTTGAGAAGAAGCCCACAGAAGTTGCTAGCCTCCTGAAATGTTTGCTAGGACTCTTTCTGACACACATATCCATGTGAGTCATTAATGGCCTAAAATGGACATGGGGATCAATGGGAAGTGAAGATTCCCAGCCTAGTCGTCTTCAGATAATTCCTGGAACAGGCAAGTGGTTATTTACAAATATATTTTCTTTTAATACGGTACTCTCGCTTCCATTTGACATTAAATGGAAATAGTTTTCTGTCTACAAGAAAGAGGATGGGTGGGGAGCTGTTTGTGTAAGGAAGGAGATAGATGGGTAATTGGATGACAACGTTAGAAAGAAAACTCCCTAAAGCTTGTGTTGTATGTGTTGAATGGGAGTGGGGAAGGCTATTGCTCTGAAGATCAGTGGTGGAATGCTTTTAGTGTTTACCCAGAGAACTGTTTTAAGGGTTAGAGATTTGTAGGGATGTAGTAGAGCACAAGCATAGTGGAAATAACAGAGAATAGATAATATTTCACAAATTAATTTCAATTTAACTAATACATCAGCTTCTGTTTCCTTTTCCTAACTGCAGTAGGACTCAGGATAGTTAAACTGGTTCCTAAGGATAATTCTGAAATTTTGTATGAGGCACGCATGCACAATATATATGACAATGAGAGCTTGTCAGAGAATGAGATCCAGCTGTTGGGCTGCAGAAGGAAATGGCCACATATAAATATTAATTGCTTTTATACAAGTTTGATATTTAGCAATTAGAGGAGGCAATTTTTCACATAAAAAGATATACATGATATATGTTGATACAATGTTGTCATTTAAAGGATAGCTAGAGTCGCCTCTTAAAAATTTAGCATATCTGGGTGGGAGCATCATTGCTACACCTTGGGAAATTGACTGAAGAGCATCTATAAAGGAAGATTTCATTTCCATCGCCCGTGAAAATATTTATGTGAAGTATCTCTTGTTTTATGGGTAGGTCAGATCTTAAATCTACAAGAGTATAAATGCCAGTCAGTTTTACTTAACCAATAGATTTTAGTCTGAAAGGAAGGTGAAACCTTCATATATTTCTAAAACAAATAGTAATTCCAACAAACATGATCATTTATCTATTCCATTCAATCACCCTAACTCTACCCTAAATAATGGGATTACAGGACCGTAAAAAGAAAAGAAGAAGATTCCTTCATATATGTTTAATTTATTGTTGCTATTTAGAAAGAGACATGACTGGATGGTCTGTATTATTTTATTATCTGCTTCTACGTTTACTTTGTTCTGATGTTCTCAGTTCTTGGAATTACCACTAATCTGTCATCCTTTCACAGCTCTTTACAATAAATATACTATACTACTGTTTTTTGTTTTGAATTTTATTCTTGTTGATAAAAGAAAATACATATATTTTTAAAAAATGTGTATTTTAAACGGCCAGAAAACAAAGCATGAATCTGACAGCAGTTGGTCCTTCTGACTTGAAGTTTCTTATTATTATTTCCAATTATTATTATTATTTTTGAAAGAGAAAAAAGTCTTGGGCTGAGCAGAATCCTTTTTGGAGATTACATGATCGTTCACTTAGCTTCTGGACCTTGAACTGTAATACTAGTTATTGTTTTCTATTAATAACCAGGGAGACAATAGATCTGGTTGCAGATCTTTTTCAGCTCATTATGTTTGGGCTTTGAAAAACACCCTGGCTGTATTTTTGCCTTCCAGGAATCAGAGTACCACTAGCTGTTGAGGAGGGCTTACATTAAGTTAGAATTAGTAGCTAATAGAGGTGGTATTTAGCTGGTTCTGTCTGGTTCAGGTGAACCGGTAGTGGTGACTGTGGGAGGCTCTGCCCCCCCCCTGCCCCGATGAGCACTGTGCATGCGCAGAAGACGGTGTGCATGCGCAGACATGGCATGGGTGAGCACAGTGAGCAAGTGCGCTCACATTTGCAAACCGGTAGGGAAAGTAAGTGAATCTCACCGCTGGTAGCTAAGCAGGGTTTACTTGAACCAGAAAGATCCTTGCCTGACCCTTGATCTCAGAAGAATGGTTTAATGGATGTTGGCAGATTAACTGAAAAAAATAACATAAGACGAAAAAATAAAACATATGCTCTTTTTTCTTGCTTTTTCTTGTAAACACTTCATCAAGTCTTGATTTGGGGTAAACAGCAAGCTGCAAATACATGCAACTTCCCAATGCCATTTATAATGGAATGGCTCAAGTTCAGATGACAACTCTTGAAGTGCGAGTAATATTTTTACCAGAGATCCTGAGTAAAATAAATGAAAGCATCCAAAAGTGTTGGGATTTCCACAGCAGGCCAAGTTACAGCTTGGCAGGAATGAAACATTCTGAAACGAAAGTCGTAGAGATCACAGATCAAGCCAGTTTAAAATGGGAGATTCTAGGGGGCATGGCTGGGTCAGCTTCATTTATTTATCTTGTTCTCTAATAAGGCACACAATGGAATGCAGTGGATTAATCATTTAAAAATATAAACAAGCCACGCTTTATTAACTTTATTAAGAGCCAGTTTGGTCTAGAGGTTTAAGGCAGCAGGCTAGAAACCAGGAAACTATGAATCCTAGTCAAACCTTAGGCATGAAAACCAGCTCTTAACTTTGGGCCATCACTTTCTCTCAACCCTATCCACCTCACAGGGCTGTTACTGTGGGGAAAAAAGAGGAAGAAGGAATATTAAGTATGTTTGCCACCTTGAGCTATTTATAGCAATAAAGGCATGATTAATTTTTTTTCTTAAAAAAAAACACCCAATGGCAATGCAGTAAAATATTATTCAGCTTACTGATGTAGGGTTGGGTATTTCCTTTCAGTTAAATGCTGATTTGATAACAGCCTTGTTGAACTACTAATGAGAGATGGTGCTGGAAGAGTATGAGAGGATTCCAGATACTTCCCAACAACAGAGATTGATGTCTAAATTCCTGTGGAGATAGAAAGAGGTTGTGGGCCAGGGGAGGCATCTTCTGCATGAAATAATAGCTGTGGCAATTATTTTTTCACTGTAAATTATGCGGTGGCTCAGTGGCTAAGATCCTGAGCTTGTCGATCAGAAAGGTGGGCAGTTCGGTGGTTCGAATCCCTAGTGCCGCGTAATGAAGTTGGCAGAAGCTGGGACAAATTACTTGTCCCAGCTTCTGCCAACCTAGCAGTTCGAAAGCACGTAAAAATGCAAGTAGAAAAATAGGAACCACCTTTGGTGGGAAGGTAACAGCATTCCGTGCACCTTCGGCATTTAGTCATGCTGGCCAAATGACTACGGAGACGTCTTTGGACAATCCTGGCTCTTTGGCTTTGAAACAGAGATGAGCACCACCCCCTAGAGTCAGGAACGACTAGCACATATGTGTGAGGGGAACCTTTACCTTTAAGTTATTTAGCTGTGTTCATTGCTGGAATAGCTCATTAATATGCACGTAACAAAGGCATTGTTAAAGGAAGGTTTGAAATGGGTTCAGGTAGAGCTTAAACGTTAGGTGGAGGGTTTGAGGAAAGGCTTAGAAACAAGGATGAAGAGTAGGGGCTATGCTTGTTGAGAACAGGCATCCCAACCTTGTTTGCTGGAATTCTGGCTGCCTTTTGATTTCATAACCTTTAGCAGACACCCTTGCATATTTTCAGAGTTTTTCCTCAGATATTATAAAAGCCAGAAATTTGCCTTTTTTGGGAATCGTAATGTAGGCTGAGATTCCTAAGGAATAGAATTCGGGCTTGGAATGCACACTCTGTGCTGCCCAGCACCTATGGAGTCATGCTGAACCCATGTAATTAAAGCTGCTTTTTCTAGGAAGGCTTCCTTTCTGCATTGAAATCATTACTGTGTAGCCTTAGAGGACAGAAGGAGATAGATGGAGCTTTATGTGGTTCCTCGGGCAGTTTTGTGTCCTTGCCCATGACTGTTTGTCATACTTTGGGGGCGGTGGTGGCAGTGGCACTTAGTAATTGCTGATGCTGCCGTTGTGCTTTTCTGTCTCCAGCTAGATTTCGATTCTCAGGGTAGCTTCCTGAGGGTGAGGGACAAGAGGTGAAAACATTAGCCTTGGTTCCTGTTATTTTAGATGTTTGTACATAGAACAAGGAAACAGTTCCATTGCGTACAAAGGACATTTCCCCAAGTGCAAGCAAGCCTTTCTACAGTGACTTGATTCGCAAGGTTCCCTGTTGGTTTCTCAAGACCTGTAAAGCTTACATCGAAAGCAGTTAGAAATGGTGGATGTGCTATCTTCTTCGGAGAAATTCATCTACCGTTACTGAGCTGGAGAATTTGCAAGGAAATAAATAATAATAAAATAATAATAATAATAAAATTTTATTTGTTAGCCGCACCCTCTCCAGAAGGACTCGGGGCGGCGTACAATAAAAACACATAAAATACAAATATAGACAGTACATACACATAAATATAGACGTATACGTGGAGGAGGTAGACAGATAAATGGAAATAGAATTAAGATTGCAATCCCCTAAGTAAAATTACAAGATTAAAAACCCGTCAGAAGCGATATGATCAAACTATGGTTGAGCCAGGCCAGCTACTTGGAAAAGGTGGGTCTTGAACAATATCTCACCCTTATTTATAACAATTCTGATTACTTTCACATTAGTGCCTGTTAATAACGTATGGGTTTTCTCCCCACAGTTAGTTGGAAGCGGAATTAAACTGCGGTACTTACAAGACTTTTTTTTTTTTAGTAGTCTAAATAACATGGTTCTATTAATACTGGATCCACTCCCTGGACATTTATATTCAACTGTTTTATTGCTTCTCTTTTCACTGTGGTTGGAGATGAAAGTTGAATTACACTGTATTGGGCCAATTTCTTGTTGGAGAGGTATTTATGACATACGTCTTTGTTCCCATTTTTCCTTTTTATAGGAAAATATTGTTGTTTAATGGAAAAGAACATCAACATTCTTTTTTAAAAAAATATTTATTGGTGAAACCAGCTGTTCCAAACAAGGATAAATTATATGGCTTGTCAGCGTAGTCTGCCTCTTAGCTAATGATAATAGTCACAATTCTCCTTATCTCTTTGTATAAACATGCCAATCAAGTCATCCTCTTCTATCTGGGCACAAGACTCTGTGCTTATCACAATGTACAGAAAAGTGATGGCCATGTTGTACATGATCTTCTTGTGGACCCTGAGATTCCTATCTGCTGTCATCATGGCCTTGTGCCTGCACTCACATTTCTTTATCTTGCATTTAGGCAAGCAGATAATTCCACCATGTGGCTTTGTGCTGTGCTGTATTAGCCCTGCTATGTAATAGCCTCCCTTCCCCCCACCCCACCCCCCAATGCAAAGAAAAACATCCCAACAGCCAATAGGATACTTTGCTTAGGGCCAGATTGTTGTCGCCACTGCATTAAACAGTTTTCATATGACATCATATATGTAAGTATAAATTCAAAGGAGACCCTTCTCTGTCCTCCAGCACAAATATATTCCTGTTTCAGATCTTCAGACAGAAAAAAAAAGCCTTTGTAGAGTTCACATCTGGATCAAATTGAACCTGAATTTGAATGGTGCCTCGCTACCAGCAGAAGAAGGGTACCAGAACTGTGTCTGGCAAATGCAGTGCAGTCACGTAAATTAATGATGCATTAGGTGAGTAGTGAGTGTTCACGAGGTCAGCAGAAATACACGCAGGTTTGTTTCTGAAGGGAAGAAGATATAGAGAAAAACAAACTTTTTTTTCTATTTCAAATTATATTCTTCTTTGTGGGCCGCTCAAGGCCCGCAACAAAATTAACAGTTAAAATCACAAGCAGCTAACCCAAAAGGTCTAAAGGAGAAAGTGGAGGGAGGGAAGTGAAATGCCTAATGGAATGTGTTCCATAAAAAATATAGTATCTTATCTGTACAACGATTACAAAATCTGCTGAAAACTTTTGGAAATTAATATGATAATGTATTCCTATACTGGTGAAGATTCTGGCAAAAGCCATATGCTTTTGTGTGAAAAAGAAAATGATTTTGGGCATATAGTTTTTTCATGTTTTTTATTTTTGGTTTCTTCTTCTTTTTTATCTCTTTTTTCCTTTCTTTTGTTTTTTTAATCCTTCACATATACTGTATCTTTTTGTTGGGATGTACTTTTGCACATATAATATGTAAAACCTTTTAATAAAAATAATTATTTTAAAAAAAAAGATTAAGGAGACTAGTAGGAGAAGCAGTCAGTTGCAACTTTCTCCATGATCAGTAGAAAGACCTGCTCCCTTGCCATAGTAGGAAGATGGTAGGAAGGCTATTAGAAAGAAAATAAAAATGTCTGTGCTTTAATGTAGGCAAAGTTTTAAATAAAAAATAGTTCAGTTACTGGAATTCTTATAACCCTGTCTCATTCTTCTCTAATTGATCTCACTAAAGAAAACTCTTGGAGAATCATGCTTGGAAAGGAATAATTTTAGGTGGCAACCAGAGAGTCTAACAATGAGTTATGTGGACATTTGCATGGAACTGACATGATTATCTTATATCTTTAGAAAGGTCTTTCCTAGTAACTGTAATATCTTGACAATGTTTTTAATGAGATAGGTAGTCCCTCTAATTATCAAGCCTTAAGCTGCTTAGGGGTTCAAGGCTAAAGCCAGAAGCTCAAACTGTGTCTAGACACTGGCAATAAATGAAAATCTTTCTTTACAGAAACAATATGTCTGTAGCATTTTGCACTACTAAGCAACCAAACTGCTGCATTTTGCACCAGTTGAAATATTCAGATATTCTTGAAGGGAGCCTTATTGAGAACACAAGGAAGTAGTCTAACTGTGCAGCAAACAAGGGAGACCATTGCCAAATCTAAGTGATTTAGGAACAATTGTGGGACATATCTGGAGATCTAAAGCAGGGCTCTCTACGCTTGGCAATTTTAAGTTTTGTGGACTTCAACTCCCAGGATTCCTCAGCCATGCTGGCTAGGGAATTCTGGGAGTTGGAAGTCCACAAGTCTTAAAATTGTCAAGTTTGAAGACCTGTGATCTAGACAAACTGTAGCTAGGTTCAAAAAGTACTCTCGGATTGGGCACCTGTTCTTTCTTATGAAAAACTGAATTCCAGTTATCCAGTTTGATTCTACTTAGCGAAAAGTTTGTTCTTCTCCGATTTTCGTTGTATTTAAATACAATGGCAATAAAGATTATACTTATACTTATTTTAATTTAAATTTGTTTATTCCCATCAAACCGATTACTGAACTAAGGTAGTATTTAGAGAAGCCATTTCTATATTTTCTATCTAAATGTATCAAAACTGGGATTTAGCACAGTTGATTCACTACTTATTGAGATAAACTGATTAGAGAAGCTGGGTTCAAACAGAAAATGCGACTTTTTACTAGTCCATGTATGTATCTTGCAAAATTCCCTTCATTGTACCTTAAAATGACTGGTGCTGTTATCTGATAACATTGAGCTGGATGAATTAGGAGTTTAGCATCTTGTTTTAATAATTCAGCAAGCATATTGTATAGGGTGTGGTGTTTCTAAGGATGAAGGGGAAATCTCTATAGATCCCAAGTCATTGACTCATTCTTTAACTCAGGCCAAACTATGTCAGTTTCTCATGTCCAAAACATGGGGTGGAAAAGTGTGGCCCTGTTCAGAAAGCAGATTTTAGGCCCCTAGTAACAAAGGCATATAGTATAAGAAATTTCAGAAAGGTTTTTACATTTAAAAAGGTGCTTTTATATGAGGCTTAAATAAATAGATTTATCTGATCTTGGAATGGGTATATCTACTCAAAGATTTGAGCATTTGAATATGCTCAGGGTTGCAATGGAAGATGGACCTCACATTTCAAGGAAGAAAATAACTGAGAAAATCACCCTTGTATGGAAAGAAACAATTAATGCACAAACAATTCTGTACTTCTGTTATTATAAACAAATGATTATTCAAGTCTGTAAGAAAATAGTTCATGCATAATAATAAAAAGGATAGAGGCAGATTATTGGGCTTCTACAAAGAATTCAGA
This sequence comes from Natrix helvetica, assembly GCF_964273705.1. Lineage (NCBI taxonomy): Eukaryota > Metazoa > Chordata > Lepidosauria > Squamata > Natricidae > Natrix > Natrix helvetica. The sequence continues at coordinate 128,381,154 of NC_138548.1, forward strand.
GAGAGAGATGCTGACAAACTGCTGATGGAAGCATTATTGTATAGCCAATATGAAGGTTTAGAGGGTAGATCAAAGAATTAGGGATGGGGAAGTCCCTGGAATACACTCAAATTCTGAATGTTTTACTTCAGTGAAACACCATGTTTTCTTTCAGATCATGACACTTAGGAACAGTTGTTCAGTAACTAAGTCATTTCCAACTCCTTGCAACCCCATGGACCATAGCATGCCAGCCCCCTGAGTAGAATAAATTAATTTATTAATCTTAAATTGTTAATTTTAATTTAATCCTAAATTTGATTTAAATTGTCATGGAAGGTTATTGGATTGCCTATTTAATCTTTTAAAACTTTTGTTATATGTGTTTTTATGTTGTACACCGCCCTGAGTCCTTTGGGAGAAGGGCGGCATATAAGTCCAATAAAACCAAACCAAACCAAACCAAACCAAACCAAACCAAACCAAACCAAACCCCTCATCCTCCACTGTCTCCCTTAGTCTTTTCCACTGATGACGCTATCTCACCTTCTCATCCTCTTCTATTCCCTTCACTTTTTGCCTTCAATCTTTTCCTAACGTCAGGGTCTTTTCCAAGGAATCCTCTCTTCTCATTAGGCGGCCAAAGTATTTGAGCTTCAGTTTCAATATCTGTCCTTCCAAAGGTTGATTTCCTTTAGGATCAACTGATTTGATCTCTTTCGCTGTCCAAGGGACTCTGAAGGGTCTTCTCCAACATCAAGAGTCCAAAGTGGGTTGTCTACAGTCTCAGACTTCATATCAGAAAGATAATATTTAGACAGACCATCTATCCATAATAATTGCAGACTCCATTTCTGCAGGAAAAACAAAAGTGGAGAAAGCATAGTTGAATATTGTTAATAGAGAGCTACAGAAATAGTTTCTTTGTATCTCAAAGATTAATAGTATATGGAGGCCTGCCAGTAGATGTCTCGCCAGCACTTTGAAGTTCTTTGAAAATGTCCAGAGGTATGAGGCCAATCTGACATTTTTTCAGTTGCAGTTTCAAAATGGATCTATACTGGCACTGTTGGTATTTTGATGTATTCATAGCCTATTTGCAGATATTAGTGCATTATTTATGATGATGAAAACCCAGGCTGAGCATGACACAATCAATAGAGATTTCCTCCCAAAATGTGTACTTAAAGGTAGAATGATGCATCATGTGTATAAAGGAACATCTTGGGCAAGTGACCTTGAGGTCTGATACTAGAATAAAATAGTCATATTTGATACTACCATGACTAGTAGGTTTTTTTTTTAAATGCTAATTCTGTGTTAGGGTTTATTTGGAATTGAACTCCCAATGTAATAATGGCAACATTATTTATGCACAACTATTTGGCTGCTGGATCTTGAATTTTGTATACATCCCTGGTTTCCTTATTTCACAAAAAGTTCTAGGGGGGGAGCGCAAGTCATTAAAAAACCTCAAAGAAATGCACAATAAATTATAGTTCATGTTTATAAAGGAAAGTTAAAACATTTAGATTTCTTTTCTAATGGTCGAGAAGAAATATTTTAAATGTAATTATTCACGATAGAAAGCCAGTTCTTGCACCCTTAATTAGAATTTGGGGTAATCCAGTGAGCTTAAAGCAGTAAATTCAAAAGTAAAAAATGGACTGGTTTATAGTAAGAATATAGAAGACAATGTATGAGATCTAAAATATATAATAGAATGGAAATAAAATGAAATTCTTCACATATATTTAGGTCTTAAATATCAACCATTGATTGCCTTGAATCCCATTTAAATAGAAGAGATATAAAGCCCCTCTCTGAGAGAGATGTGTAGTTAGAAATGTGAAAAATAAATAAATAAATAAGCTTGTCCCCACTTCATACTGAAATTATTATTTTTAAATCTAATCTGTGAAAAGATACATAAACCAGATATGATGGACTATTGACTTTGGTACAGTTTTGACTTTCCTTTTCTCTGAAAACATGCATCATTTGGAGGAAAACATTAATTATTACACATGTATTTACATTTTCTTATAAGAAGCGTTTGGCTGAGATAATTTTATTTTAACAACTGATGATGTTATCTAGTTGAAACTTGTGCAAGCAAACAACCAACCTCAGAGAACACCAAGAACTCCACAATTCAACCCTGAGCTACAGATATTATCTTCTGTTGGAACAAATTTAACAAACATCTTACATCCAACCTTTTCTTTTGCCCTGCCTCCAGTTGAATGTTTCCAGTGAGAAAAATTAATGGGTTGTTAGAAGTCCCATTTCAGGTTGAGCAACAGGAATACCTCTTCAGTTCAGAAGTTTATTGTATGGTCTTGAACAAGTCTTTGGCTCTTTCAGTCTAGCTCTACTTGATTCCAAGGGATGCAAAAATAAATCAAGGAAAAGAATCATGACAATTTAATTTGCCGGTGTCTTCTTAATGTTGGATATGCACAATTCCACCCGGTCCATCACTGAATTGTATGAACTTGCATATTTCTAGTATCACTAAGATACATTGGGACAGTGTAATAAAAAGTGCTTAGATTAGATGCATTGAAAACTGAATCAGTGACAGGCATGCTTTTTAGTTGCATTCCATATCAAGGACTCTGGGGTGATTGGACTTTGGTTAATACTTCCTTAAAAGCTTAAGAGAGAACATGAAAAAGCAACTATCTTGCTGAGAAAGACACTATTCCATTCTTCTGCAAGGATTTTGGAGATGGCATACATAACCAATCTTTGTGAATGTGGCATTTTGTGTCTCTTTTAACCCGGCATCAATGGTGGATTCCTACTGATTCGGACCGGTTCAGCCGAACCAGTAGTGGTTTGGTGGCCTGGGTCGCTGGAACCAGCAGTGACCCAGGCCTGCCACACCTCCGAACTGGTTCTGCAGGCAGCGCCGTAGGCAGCACCTCTTGCTTTTCAGTTCTGCGCATGCGCAGAACAATTTTAATTGCATTGTGCATGCACGTGCAGCCCGTTCATGAGCAAACCGGCAGTAGTGCCTGCTGGAACTACTTGCCTGGCATACTCCAAAAATCTCTCTTATAAGCCTCAGCTAGAAATATAGCTGGCAAAGCATTCTAAGAACTATATCCAATATTTCTGGAGACCATCAGTTGAGTGAAAGGTGGAATTAATATTTGGTTTGCACAGGAGCTGCATTTTAGGTTCAACTTCCTCTTCTATTTAGCATTTTGTTTTTACATTTTAGGTTTTCTTCAGTGCTTCCCATGTTATAATTAATGCTGTGAAGTACTTGAAGAGAGGGAGGAAGGGAGGAAGTCTATTCTTATCTAAAGTAGGAAAGGACAACTTAAATACTGAAAGCCATTTGCAGTGCAGGAGTATCCTATATACAAACCAAAGGGGGGAAATGTATTTAAAATGTCAGAAAATATTTCACAGTTCTAAGGTGCTTGAGGAATTTGATCAATTTGTACCTAACTTAATGTGTAATAGAAATTACATTAAAAAGTGAACACTTATGTTTTCTTCTATTTTGTCCTTTTTTGTTTTCTCAGATTATTAGAAGTTTCAATATATGTGTTTTACGCTCATATATCTCAGCGTTCACTTTTAGCGATGCAGTATATCAGATCAGCATGGTTATATTGTGGCAGCTAGGAAATGCTGAAATTCTGAATGTTTAAAACTGGGAGATTCATTATTGCAAATAAAAACCCAGGGAATTCATTCTAGGGGATCCAGACCTCTAAGATTTTGACAATAAAAAGTAACTTTATTAATTTTTTGGGAAGGGGGCATCGTGAATGTGAGTGTGTGTGTGTGTGTAGGCAGATTCACTGAATATTTCTTTCCTAACCCCAGCTTTTGCTTTGCAGCATTTCTTAGCAACTCCAAAATGGGAGGAAATGTGCTGTGCATAAATGACCATATTTCTTACTGTTTTCCTGTGAAAGCAAGCAGAGGCAGAGGAAATTCACAGGGCTAGAGGATTGACCCACTGTGTGACATATGGGGCAAGTTTCCGTCTCATTTGTTGCAAACGCATGCTAGGGTATAAAATAAAATATAAACAGAAAAATTTCTCATTCTTTCCCTGAATTTTCTCCTGGATCATCCAAAGTTACCATTTCCCATTCCCATTTTTTTTCATGTTCTGGACTTTGGAGAACACCAAAACAAGCCCTGATTTGCTCCCATCAAAGTGAAAACATGTTTCATTCATATTTTACCTTTTGTCTAGTTTGACTTGCTATTCATAAGCAAGGCTATTCTTGAATAAATTGCTACAATCAGAAATTTAGAGAGTAGTGAAATTTAATCAGGGCTAAAAAAGCCACTATGAGGTTGCGGTCAAGGTATTGGATTAGACCCAGGAGGACTACACCTAATAGGTAAAAGTCTTCTGTCAGCAATGAAAACTCCCTGAGTGAGACTTAAAGCTAGTTTCTGCCCCATCTACTTACAGGCTTGTTGTGGAAGAAAAATGGGAACAGGAAGGCTAGTTATATTATCTTGAGTTCCTGGGAAAAAAGATGCAATATAAATCTAAATAGGAAATATGGCTAAAGTTTTTAGGTATGCAGGAGGGGCAGAAGAAAGGGAAGTTCATTTTATAGTCAAGAGACAGAACAGAAGACATCCAGTGCCCTGGATCATAATTGCAGTGCAAAGCGATTGATAGCTTGTCATTACGTTTGGAAGTAGAGAGAGTTTGGGAAAAGCTTGAGGAAGCTTAATACTAAATACCTTCTGACCTACAGCTAGAACCCAAAGGTCTTGGCTCTTTTTCTACATACCAATAATTTATATTTTCAATGGTGTAGCACGCTGGTGGAATATCTAAGACAATGGGGGAGGGGAGAGAAAAGAAAAGTTTTTATTTGCATCAGAGGTAGGTTTTGGGTCTTTCATTGTGACATAAAGTGTACTTTGGAGGCCTTCTGATATGTTTAAACCAGAGGAGTTCTTGGCTACAGAAAATATTTCTCATCTACCCTGTATTATCCCAAATTCATAAAAAACATAGCTCAGTTTCTCATTGTCCAAGGCTGCTCTCCTTCTTTAATTGGTTTGTTTTTGCTACTGCCTTGGGTATATATTAAGCATCTATTCTAACCAGCAAAAATCCACAAACATTGCCATAACATCAGATTTGTTGGAATTTAGTAGAAGATGTTAGCCAAAGTGGAAAAAATTTAATTAAGCCTCTTTTGAAGTCTCTGGATATATTGGGACTGCCACTCCCAGAACTATCCAGCCAGCTGAATTTTGTGATTTAGATTCCCACCACATCTGTAGATTGCCAAATTAATGGAAATGATGCTAATATGATGGAATTTTTACATAACATGGGTAATGTCGCACAGACGTAGTACAGTGCTTGCTCAAAGAGCTTACAGATTACATAAATGGAAAGAATATGCAGGATACATAAGAGAAGAGGCAAGCAAATAAAGAGAATATAAGATGAATCAACCTTTTTGGGGGGGGGTAAGAGGAAGTTTTGAGAAGGAAATGGTTGAGATGAACTGAAGTAAAAGGAAATTGTTTCTAGCAAAAGGAGCAATGTGGCTGAGATGAATATTGGATATAGAATATTTTTTCTGCCCTACCCTTTTCATCTAATTGCATCTTAATACTTTGCTGTAAGAAGGACTTTAAAATCATAAGGTAGTTGAGCAGTCCAAACACTGTTTGATGAGTTGGAAAACCAGATGAAATCAGCCAAGTTTATGCTCAATCTTTTCTCTATTATTTCAGTATATTCACATATAACAAGCATTGCGGACAACAGGACAGAGACCGCACATCGAAAGAATAAATTAATTTTAGAAAATGAGTGGGTTCCCATTAAAAAAATTCAAGTTCTGTGCACAAGACTCTACTATATGAACCGACTCATTTTGGAATTTGCTATACTGTAGGTTGAGTCTGGAATGATAGCTTTCTGCAATGCTGGGACAGCTTAATTTAGGAGTAAACTAGCAGTATGGAAAATAGTACCATAGAAGGAGATACCAGGGTGCATCTGAGTTTGGTCTGTTATTCTATAGGCTGCCTTAAATCTTTTCTTCTTTTAAATCTCCTTCCTATTACATTGAGTTACCCTCTGTGGACCGTCCATACAATAGTAAATAAACAGTTGTTTGGTAGTGCTCATAAAAAAATGTTTAAGGAGCTAAGGAAGCAATTCATGACAATGCCTGACAGTATCCCAGTGAAATAAGTACAATTCATGTATTCATGCACATATAATATCCTTTCCTTTTAATGGGATTTGGGCATCTGTGTTTGGAATTCATGTACATACGCACAGATACACAAGTGGAACTTGAAGAAAGGACAGTTTGTAAAATAGATGCATACATGAAAACATTTACTTTCTATGAACCATTTCCTTCCATAAGCCATTTGGCAGAATAGAACTTGCACAAAGATAGAAACATTATCTTTGCACATTTGTTTGCTTCTGTACCTATACTGTAAAGGTAAAGGTTCCCCTTGCACATATGTGCTAATCATTCCCAACTCTAGGGGGCGGTGCTCATTTCCGTTTCAAAGCCAAAGAGCCAGCGTTGTCCGAAGACGTCTCCGTGGTCATGTGACCGGCATGACTAAATGCCAAAGGTGCATGGAATGCTGTTAGCCTTCCCACCAAAGGTGGCTCCTATTTTTCTCCATAGTGGTGGAGGTAGCATCCAGGCTGGGTTGACCTTCATCCACTCATTGCAAGGACTGAACCTGACAGTTAACTGAAACCACGCCTCTGTTATTAGGCAAAGCCTAGTTCCAACTCTGTCCCTCAATGAGGATGGATGCATCATCGCCTTCTTCCTAGGCTGAGAGGAATAGTTGTGGTATTTCCTTTGTGAGTATGGAGATCGTCTTGATTTGATTCCACCATACAAGAGTGACCCTGGCTGACTAAAGCTCCTCACAGAGCTAAAGAGCCTTCGTGGGTTGGTGTCTTTGAGCCCTTTCAGGGCATGACGGTGTTATCAGGCAAAGGCGGTTTAAAGTTCTCTTTTGCGGCTTGAAAAAGCAAGAGTGGCTTGAATTGCTATATTGCCTGCGAGGTTCGCGTCTTTCAAGCCCACCGCCGCTGCGTGCCCCTGCCTTCGCTGCCTGTCCTTCTCCGCTTGCGCTCCGGACCTGTCAGCTTCCCCTGTGAGTTCTGGACATCCTATATGTTGGGAAACGCTCCGCCACTCCTGCTTGCAGTAGAGTGGTGAACCGCGGTAGCTTTGATTGATTGGTAGTCACTTGAGCGTCTTTCAGCTACCATGGAGCGACCTGAGCCTTCAAAAGCAGGGAATTTAGCTCGCGGAGCGGCGCGGAGTTAAAAGAAACAACTTGCTTCAGTGACCAGGAGCGTTGGAAAAAAGGCGCGAAGCGCCATTTTTGTATTTGCGTGTCCTTTTCTCCTGTCAAAATGGCGGCCACCAAAGCCTCTGAAGCAATGGATGTTATCAGGGAGACTACTGCCGAGGCTAGCATTCCCCAGGTGGTGGAGGAACAAGTGGGAGCGCCCTCCCACCCTGCCTCCACCTCTGCCTCCTCTGGCACCACCAGGGGGTGCAAGAAGCTCTTAAAGACCTCAGCAAAAACCGGAAAGTCTAAGAAATCCTCTAAGCCTGTTTCTCAATATGAGAAGCAGAAGGAGAAGGCGTTAGAACGCATTTACAGGAAAGCTGCTTCCAAGAAGCTCCTCTCCTCTAATCCTATTGATTCGCCTTAGCTTGCCCAGATGCAATTGGCTTTACAGCTTTCTCCTGGGGATAGACAGGGCAGGGAGGCTTCCCTTAACTCTCTTTTTCCCATTGATGTGTCAGGCATCTGAGGGCCAACACAGGAGATAAATCCAGCTGTGACTCCTGCAGCATCACTGGCACCTCCCACTTTGCAGAGGGTAGACAGTATTCCATCTACTTCAGCAGGCATTGGCCAACCTAATCCCCTCTGCATGGTCAATTTCCAAGACATCATTGCAACTGCCATTTCACAGGGCATTGCAGCTGGTTTGCAGCAAAGGGATGCTCAATCCAAGAAGCAGCCAGCCCAAACTCAGTCAGCTGATTGACCTGCGGTGCCTCCACCCTTGGCAACAGTAGAACCTTCAGACCTGGATGAGGAGGAATCAGACCACTCTTCTGAATCCGAGGAAGGGGAAATTAAAGAGACCGAAATGTCTGAGGTTGAGGGCAGGGAACCGGACCAGAAGACCTTTTCTGGCCTTTTTCCACCAACCCTGTTCCCTTCATTACTGTACAAGGCCAAAATGGCTTAAAATTTTGGCATGCAGCCAGCAACCCCCCCACCCCCCGGCCCGGTGACTGTGTCCGCAGACACCCTGTTTTCGGAGCAGGCTCCGCCATCAGAAACGATACCTACCCCAAATAGCTCCTATCCAGTGGAAAGCTCCTACCTCGGGTCCGACTCCATTGGCTTCTGACAAGAAATTCTTCAATGTGGCCAACGAATTGGCTCAGTTCCTGTCGATCCCAGCTATCGATGCCCCGGTAACTGCCCTCTATACTTTAGCCAATATGCCAGGCCCCCCAGAAGATGTCCTCAAACCAGAGGACAAAAAACCAGATCTCGCTGTGCAGCGTGGCCACCAGGCAGCGGCATGGGCAGTCCGGGCGTCAACCACTGCCTCATTCTTCACCCGTTCCTGTCTTCTCTGGCTGCAGGACCTGCAACAGCGTATCCCCATCACAGACCTCCATGCCCATCAGGATATCGCCAAACTGGTGGCGGTGGTTCAGGTTACATCTGATGATACCCTCTCATCCTCCAGATTCACCTCCTGAGCCATGGCATCTTCTGTGGCATCTTGCAGACTGTTGTGGCTTTGCCAATGGTAGGCGGACATGCGCCACAAATGGTGTTTGGCCTCGGCTCCTTTCAAAGGCAAATCTCTATTTGGGGATGCATTCCTTTTCTCATCGAGAACAAGGAAAAGAGAAAGGTTCTCCCTACGGTGCCCAAGAAAGGGTTTTCCCGCTCCACTCCCTATCCCTGGCGGTCTTCCTTTCGGGGCCAAGATGGGGGGGGGTTCGTCCCTTTGGAACCAAGATTATGGTTCGTCCTTTTGGGGGTCGGACTACGGCAACCAGGGGTATAGGCAGCAGGGAGGATATTCCTCTAGGCAGAGGGGGCAGTCAGACCGCTACCAGAGGGGTAAGGCCTCCAAGTGCCCCTTTCACTGGGGGTGGGGGACATTTTTACTGCCGGACCTAATTTACCGGCATCCAGTTATCCCATTGGAGGCAGATTGGCTTTTTTTGCTGATCAATGGGATAGAACCACCTCCGATGTTTGGGATAGGTCTACTGTTCATTCAGGGCTCGCCCTCGAGTTTATCTCCAACCCCCTCTAGGCTCTTCAGGGCCTGCCCATTATCTAACAACCCAGCTCGCCTTATGCAAGAGGCAATTCAACATCTTTTGGACATACGGGCAGTCCATCTGGTGCCAGCGGACCAACACTGCCAAGGATTCTATTCTATACTTTTTGTCATCCCCAAGGCCTCAGGGGACTGGAGAGTCATCCTTGATCTTAAAAAATCAAACAACTTTATTCGTTATAAACGTTTCAAGATGCATTCCTTGCAGACTATTTTGAGTAGCATTAGACACAGAGATTTTCTAACATCAATTGGTTTAACGGAGGCATACCTCCACATTCCCATCTTAGCCCAGCATAGGCAATTCTTACGTTTTTCCTCCCTTGGCCGCCATTTTGAATATACGGCGTTGCCCTTTGGGCTATCCTCCACTCCTCGAGTGTTCACCAAGGTGCTTGCGGCCCTGGTCGCTGCACTGCGGGAGGTACTGTCAGATTACAGGCATATTTAGATGACATTCTCATACAATCTTCATCATGTAGTCAGGTGCAAAGGGACCTTGCGACCACGATGCAGCCCCTTTAGGTCCATAGGTTTTCAATTAATATACCCAAGACTCATCTTCATCCGACCACCAGGTTAGTGCACCCTGGTGCCTTAATTGACACAATTGAATGTAGAGTTTTCTTGTCACAGGAATGTCAGGAATCCCTTAAGTCATTGGCAGGCCAAGTGGTCAGAGGACACAGGGACTCCTTAGCCACACTTTCTAAATTGCTGGGCACCATAGTGTACACCATTGGGATAGTTTCTTGGGCACGCCTGCATTCCCGCAAGCTCCAATGGTTTCTCTTGCTTTTTCAGAGGAGACTCTTAAGCTGTTCCTTGTCCAAGGTGCGTATCCCAGTGGAGGTTTTCCGTTCCCTCCTTTGGTGGACATCTCAGGCCACCACCAAGGGCCGTCTGTTCAAGGACCAGAACTCACTGACTTTCATCACAGATGCCAGCCTGTTTGGCTGGGCGGGGGCTCCAGGGGCAGATGGTCCAAGGGCAGAAGGACCAGGTGGACTGGACTCACAGTATAAACTGGCTGGAACTATGAGCGGTCCACCTGGCTCTCCGCCACTTCAAAGACACAGTGGCGGGCAGGCGCGTCTTGGTATTGACGGACAATATGTCAGCAAAGACGCATCTAAACCATCAGGGGGGGACCAGATCACGTTCCCTGATGGACGAAGCCATGCAGTTGGGTCTTTGGGCCGAGAGGAACCTGCTGTCTCTCACCGTGGAGCATATTTCAGGGGTGGCAAACATCCAGGCGGACTGGCTCAGCCGCGAGGTTTTGGACAATGGTGCCTGCACCCATCGATCTTCCGGGACATTGTGCACCGTTTTGGCATGCCGGTGATCAATCTCTTCGCCACCCCCCAGAACACCCAGCTCCCTCGGTTCTACTCTCAGTTCCCAGCACAGCGGTTGGAAGGGGTGGATGCCCTGAGATGCAGGTGGCCTCCGGACCTCCTCTATGCCTTTCCCCCGCTTCTTCTCCTGCCTCATGTCATCCAGAAAATCATGGGAGAGAAGGTGGAGGTGATCCTGGTTGCCCCCCACTGGCCACTCAGGCATTGGTTTGCGAACCTATGGACTCTTTCAATGGACAGGCCCTGGAGGATCCCTCAGGACCGAATCTCCCTCAGCCAGGGGTTGCTGGAACACCCCTATCCTCAGTGGTTCCAGTTGACCGCCTGGTGCTTGAGCAGAGCGTCCTGAGAGGGGACAATTTCTCCTCCAGGGTCATCCGGACGATCCAGGCCGTGCGACGACCATCCACCAAACGAATCTACGATTCCACTTGGCGGTCCTTCTGTTCCTGGTGTGATGGTAAGACCTTGGACCCCATTAGGGCCACCATCCCACACGTCCTGGAATTTCTACAGGACGTTTTAGATAAGGGTTTGGCCATTAACACTATCCGGCATCAATTGGCGGCCATCTCATCCGTTTTGACCTGTGGGGTTCCCCTTCACTGTCCCAACAACCCACGGTACGTCGTTTCCTTAAGGAGTCTTCCAACCTTAAACCGCCAGAGGTGCACAGATATCCTTCGTGGGATTTACCCAGGGTCCTGGATGCTCTTACTTCGGCCCCATTTGAACCCCTTCAAGAAACTTCCCTTAGGTTCTTGATTCTGAAGGTATCCTTTCTGGTGGCCATTCCCTCCGCCAGGAGGATCTCTGAACTACAAGTGCTCTCAATCAGAGAAGACCTGTGTGTTTTCCATCTGGACTGGGTGGTGCTATGGCTGGAACCCTCCTTCATTCCCAAGGTGTGCTCCTGTTTCTACCAAGCACAGGAACTTGTGTTACCCAACTTCTGCCCCCCGCCCTGCTCACCCTTTGGAACACAAGTGGCACAACTTGGACTTGAGGAGGGCTCTAAAGATCTATTTGAAAAGAACTTGGCCCTTTCGATCCTCAGAGTCACTTTTCGTATCTTTCCAACCGTCATCTCTGGGCAGGAAGGTCTCGTCCGCCACCATAGGCAGGTGGTTGTGGGCCTATATAGCTACGGCATACCAATCCCACTCTGTTCCAATTCCACGTGGATTGACCGCACATTCTACAAGGAGTGCTGCTGCTTCGGCGGCCTGGGCTGCCCAGGCTTCCTTGGTGGAGATTTGCAGGGCAGCGACATGGGCTACTCCATCCCCCTTCATCAAGAACTATAAGTTGGACGTTTTTGCATCTGCAGATACAGCTTTTGGCTGGTGGGTGCTTCAGTCGGTCCACAGGACTGGCACTCGGCAGAACCAGTCAAAAGCCCACCCGAGGGACGGATACTGCTTTGGTACGTTCCATCCTGGATGCTACCACCACCACTATGGAGAAAGGGCGTTGGTTCTTACCTGAGACGCCTCTTCTCATAGGGTGGAGGTAGCATCCAGCCCCTCCCAGGGCAGGACTGGTTCCTTTATTTAACTTTTCCTTGTTATAGTTTTTTATCTCATTGTTTGAACCATAGGTGAGAAATGACCCTCAATGGAGGCTCTAGTCATTTTTAAATTCTTTTAGGAACAATGCTAGGAATGTCTCTGTATGTTGACCAAGCATGTCTCCAAGCAAAATGTTCAAATATTTGTATAGTAAGCAGCTTCTAAGCTTGGCCACTTGCTTTTATTTATAGGAAAGAAAGCCAGATCATTTTGTTGTCCTATCGGATTGTAAGAGAACATTGAAATAACATGAAAAAGTTGCAGAGTTTACATCCTCTGTCTCACATCCTTCTTACATCCTCTGTCAGGAATTGAATAGCAACAGTAACTGGGACCTTGCATAGCTCTGACTTGTCTTATTAAGCACTGTGCTTGGTCTCATGAAGTGCTCTGATGCAGCATTCCAAATTCATCACATATTCAACACGCAGTGTTCTTTTAAAGTGTTGGCCTGCAAAGCAGCCCTTCCCGAAATGTGTTTTCCTGGCTTTGCCGTCCCCCTTTCCCATCTTTCCTTGTCAAATGTGGGTGCCAGATTTCAATCAACCTGCATGCATCATAAGAATTACATTCCTGTGGCTCCACATGAAGCCCTTCGCAAACAAATAAGCAGCAGGTGCAATGCCGTATTCCAGCTGTGGATTTCTTTTTTCCCAAGTTGAGCAGGGACAACCAGTTGGGTGGTGGCTTGACTTCGAGGAACAATGTTTCCCTTGCATGTTTACCCTTTTCCCTTCCTAATGCTAACAGGGGGGAAAAGTCTATATAAGGGAAGGAATCAGCAGTTCAGAATAAACGGAGCAGGACTGAGGTGGAGGAGGATAAGAATTATGGGGGAGCTTGATGGATGAGCAGTTCCAAGCCAAATAGCATGATGTTTTAGGATCCTGGTGCTATGCCTTTACTCAGCAGTTTGACAACAGAGAAGCAGCAAAGGAACATCACACATAGCCTGCTTTCCATCAGCACTCTGGAGAACCCCCACCCACCCGCCCCAAGAAGCAAGCTTCAGGCCTTTATAAAAAGGCACAAGGAGAAAGGAAGGAAGATAGGGATGCTTTGCTTTTGATTTACAGAGAATGACCATGTATTGGGGAAAAATTGCTAGTCTTCAAATTAAGTCTCGACAGTGAGGATCGTATGAATTAGGCTTCAAAGCAGATGAAGTTTGGACAAATAGGTTGACCATGTCTATAAAGAGCAGTTCCTAAGGGTCAGCTGATAAAATATGATCTTCCTTGATGCCTTTTCTGCCATGTTAATAAAATAATGACAAATTCATCCTGCTATGGACAGAAGCAAATATGAGAATCAGAAATGTATTTCCATGGCTGGTTTGAATACCAAAACTTGTGAATTTTTGAAGAAACTCTCAGAATTGAAATAAGACGGTGCAAACTCAGGCCAACGGGTATGTGGCGTTATTACTCAGAGCATTCAAATTAATGTGACTTTCCATTATAATTTTTCAGAGGAAGCGCAAAATCCCAAAATAACATTTTTCTTCTGTTCCCAATCCCACCCACGCAGAAGAGAATCCATCATGTCTTTACATATTAAGTAACTAAATGTTGTGCATAAAATTAGAAAAGGGAAAAAAAATACTCCATTGTGATAGATGAGAGCTTAGGCCAGATGGCCACTGCAATCATCTTGAAATGTTGAAAATCTCTAAATTGGCTAATTGCCTCAGTTGTAGAATAGCCAGTATTGTCTAAATGTAACAAATGTGCTGTGCTGCTCAATCCCCAAATACCTGATGCCACCCAGAGTCCCTACTTCATTTGCATAATGCAGATTGCATATGCTAACCTTTCTATGATTTCTGTATAAATTTGCTTCTCTGCAATATGGAATAGGTGCCCAGTGTACTATCAATACTGTTGTGTATCTGGCTCAGAGATGGATGAATTCCATATGTGCTCTCTACATTCGGCAGAAGTTACTGCCGAATGTAGAGAGCTTGGGTGAAGTGGAGATTATAGGAACTTTTTGAAGATTTACTGGTGCTATTATGAGATCGGTGACACAGAAAAACAGCTAGCAGACCACGGAGGAGACATTTGGATCAACATGAGATATCGTCTCCTCAGTGGCCAGCAACAAGATTGAAAAACATTACCAATATGTCTCAAAGGAGATGGAAGGATGCTAAGAGTTCCATGTATATCCAACGAGAGAGGCTATTTTGATCAAGAACAGAAAAGAGATAGCTCTCTAGATATTGTTGGACTACAGTTCCCATTATTTCATGCTTTTGAATGGGTAAAACCTATGGGAGTTAGATTTAAACAACATTTGAAAGACCACATATTGTTCACATCTCCTTTACATAAAGTCCAAGACAGGGAACCTTCTTAAGCAGATTAGACTCTAGAATCTAAGATTAAAAATCTCCTCAGTGGGAATAGCAATGGTATCTTTATTCTCTTCCTATCTCACATTGTTAAACGACTGCTCACACTCATCCTCTGACTGTCTCCTCTTCCATTTTCAGCAGGTTTTCAAAACCTGCTCCAGAATCTATCACCAGAAAATGAATTTCATTTTGTGTTTGAGGAGAAAGAAATTTAAGAATTCAGCCCTAAAGTCCAAATATATATATAACATGAAATTATTGTATTAATTTTGGAATCTAGAGCAAGGAATTGTATTCATTCTACATTCTGTAGACGCCGTGAATGTCCTTTTTCTTTAGCTGAACTTATACATTTATCAAATGTTTAATGTTTTCTGTCCGAAGACTTACGCTGTATTACCAGAAATGATAACAAAAAAGAGAGGCATGTGTCACTAATTTGGATTTATTTATCTGCACAATAAATGCACTTATCAAATGCACTGACATCATGCTGCAAGTTCATTTGAGGTTGGTTAAAATAATCAAACAAACCAATGGTAACCATAGATCAGGGGTGTCCAAACTTGGCAACTTTAAGACTTGTGGACTTCAACTCCCAGAAGAGTTGAAGAGCTGGCTGGGGAATTCTGGGAGTTGAAGTCCACAAGTCTTAAAGTTGCCAAGTTTGGACACCCCTGCCATAGATGAAACAGTTTCACTAATGATTCTCTCTGATGCCATTGGCATGAGCGTCTTTATTTTGATATTCTCCTGTGCACTGAGGTCTTAAACAACCACAGGTTGGAGGGATATTACCTGTGTCCTGTGTGATTCTCTCAGCCCTTTCTAGTAGCCAGTAACATGACCTCCTTGATTTGGGTTTCTGTTTTCCTCAGCCTGTACACGATTGATTAGTGTTATTAACTCAATGTCAATTCTGTGATCACAGATAGATTTCCTTTGTTAGGTTCTGTCCCTAACTGGCCTTTCAGGTCTTCCCACAGGGAACTCATCACTGCTATAAATGAGTCCATCCACCTTGCTGCTGCTCATCTTTCCCCCCTTTTTTCTTCCATCTTCCGTCCCCAGCATTAGAACCTTCTCCAGAGAGCTAGGTCTTCACATTATGTCTATTGGAGGTTCTCAATCATCCAGGTCATGGTTGTCCCAAAGGTGCTTTTTCAACAGGCAATTAGACTTTGTTTTTCCTTGAAGATGTCTCGTATCTCATCCATCTCATGTCATCTTCAGTTCTGACGTTTTTGAAGTTTAGATGTTCAGATGTGTCTGAAGTAGGATAGTTTGAACCTGGGTTGATTTTTTTTCAGTGATGTATTGGTGTGTTTTCTTGGCTGCTCATTCCCAGGGTCCATATTTTAGACATGTGAAATAATGATGTAATAAAGTGAAATCTGTACAATTCGAATATTGTGGATTTTATACGACTTTCCTATAAAGGAAGAGGCAGGCATATCTAGATATTATGAGTAAGAGCAAGATGCAGAATCACTGTGAACCATCACATCTTTTACTTTGAAAGCAATATAGACTAGGGTTTATCCTCCCGGTAGATGAATATTCCAGAGGCACTGAGAGGGATAATGCTAAGATTTCTAGTGACTATGGAGAATTCCAGGTTAGAAAAAAGTGCGGAATACCACTTATCTGTTGAGCATGTTTCATTGTGATGTGTTAACTTGCTTTTATGAAGAAGATACAAAGCTGCCTGGATTTATCTCATTGGCTCTTGAATACATGAGATGAAGTGGAAATTAATTACCACCACTATGTTTGTAAATATAGTTGCAGGTCCAGAGGCTGTACATCTCAGTGGGACATTTTTATGTTTGATAAATTTCAGGGAAACATGCCTCATTTGATTCTTCAGAATCACCAGGATTAACTATGTAATAATGCATGGTTCCACTGGGAGGAAGAACAGTTCTGGTCAGCTTCCAACACTACTGAGTATAATACACAAACTCGGGGTTTTGGTTTTGCACTGTTGCTATAAAGTGGATTAATGAATTGAGTTTGCATTTTGGTACAATCCTTTATTTTCCCTCTGTCATTTAAGCTCCACTTCTAAGTCCTTGATTAACACTTGAGCAAATTCTTTCCAGTAGTTCATGCTGTAATACTTGTGTGCTAACTTGACAAGTTTTGTATGTACAAAATCCAGAGAAAATATGTAATAAATTTACAAACAGTGGATATAACTATCTGTCAACGTCATTGGCAAATACATGATTAGTCAAGTTACCATCACTGCCCCTTATTTTTGTTAACATTTTATTTGAGTAATTTTCAGAACTAAAGCATATGGTATTTCCATCTAAGGTTAGAGATGTACAGTTGAAGCAAGTTCGTAAAAGGCCCTTATTATCTGGACCACATTCTTGTAGGAGAAAATGCCAAGCTTTTCTTCTGGGTGTGTGCCTATGTGGTTTGGTTATGAAATTCTATTGTTACATGTTCTTTTAATGTATTACAAAAATGATTTTGGAAAAGTAGCATACGTCTTCATATAAAGCTACACACATTTGTTTAATTCTGCAGAATAGAGATGGCACTTCATAAGGGCTCCATAGTACTTCACAACAAAGAAGAATCCCTGTTTATGTAATGTCCCTTAGCTATTGTATTATTTAAGGAATATGTGCCCCGATAGTCCTCTCCAAAAGAGGAGTTACTTTCCATACTAACAAATATAAAAACATAATAACAATAATCAATCCTTAGGATCCATTTAAAATACATTAAAAGCAGCTGGAAACCCAAAAGAGATTAACTCTAGCAGTCAATAAATAAAAGGAAAACAGAGTAATTGGCTTGTTTCAAGTAGCTGAGCTCCAGTGAGATTGCATCTAAAAATTAGATGGCCAATCAGATATGCCCCAAGACAGTTTCAACACCTGGGTTGCATCCTATCAGTTCCTATGGAAAAATCCATAATTTGTCTTCCTTAATATTGGAACTGGGAAATGCATGGATGGATTATGGGAAGCTTTGGGTATAAAGATCTTTCTTCCCTGCATTTTGTTGTTGACCCAATGGAAGATTGAGGCGAATCTTTGCCATGGGAGGGAAACTGATTTTAAAAAGTCTGGGAAAGGAAGAAGAGATTAGTTTTTCTTTCAGTCCTTATTTCAGCCAGGCCAGTGGTGGGATTCAATTTTTTTTACTACCGGTTCTGTGCGCATGGCTTGGTGGGCATGGCAGGGGAAGGATACTGCAAAATCCCCATTCCCTCCCAATCAGCTGGGACTGAGAATAGATGGGGATGGGGCCAATCAGAGGTGGTATTTACCAGTTCTCCAAACTACTCAACATTTCCACTACTGGTTCTCCAGAACTGGTTAGAACCTGCTGAATACCACCTCTGAGCCAAGCATGGTGCTGGATTCACCAGATATCCCAAAACTGGAGAATCTGGAGAAGGTTTAGTGGGCTTGTCATGGCTACAAATGAGAGGAGCTAAATGCAGGTGTACAACAGGACCTCACCGTGATGCTTCTGAAACATTGGCCTTCTCTCTGCAATTGCCTGGAGATGCTGTGTAAACATAATCTCTTCCCTGAGCCAAAATCTCTCCCTGTTTGTAACTCACAAGTGGGTCCAAGCAGAACATTCCTTGCGCTTTGTGGATCAGGGCCAGCCCTGAAGGCTAGGAGTAGGCCCTTTTATGGTAGCATTTCTCCATTAGTTTTTTTTTTTTAAAAAAAAGCCGCAACCACTCAGCCCATAACAAAACAGAGGAGAGAACACAAACAGAGACCCTGGAATGTGTACAGTGTTGGCCAGGGAACAGTTAGGCAGCAGGGAGCCTTTGGGTGGGAAGGGAGATCAAATAATTAGGACTGCAAAAACCCTCTTCTCTTCCCTGAGTAGGAAGATAATACAGGAATGTACATCTGATGGGCAGGTTGCTGCATGCGGAGGGGAGAGGAAATGTTTCCTAATGAGCCTTGTTTGGTCACTTGAGTAAATTATCAGAGATGGTTTTTTTTTTTTTACAGTGGGTACAGCAAATAGTTTTAGCCCCAGGAAACATTCTTTATTGTGTATTTTCAGTGCTATCAGCTACTTAGCTACAAATAGCATCTGTAACTTTGCTGCAGTCTGAACCGAAGGTCTAACTAATGAAATGTAGGAAGTAGGAAAACAGTACTATCATCTCACTGTTTTCTGCCTTTCTCTTTATTTTAGCAGAAGGGAGACAGGTTCTTCTTGGGCTCAAAAAAGCCAATTCCAAAGACATCCTCCATGCAGTCAGTGGGAGTTACCCAGATACACTTTTGGTATGTTGATAATTTAATAGTGGCTTGCCACTAAAAAATTAATCTGCCCACAAATTGTCTGTTCTAAGGGTATGTAGAATTTATTTGTCTCTTTCTGGAGACCACAAATAGGACCTGGAATGCCTAAGTGTTTTAGTCCCATCTAAACACTTTGTGGAAACTGGCAAGACAGAGGGGAACAAAAAAGCATTCCTAGGGCGATTAAAACCTATAGAAATAGAGAAGGCATAGCTGAAAAGGTAATTATAACAGCTGCCACCTAAGGATTTTTATTTTTATTTATTTCTTGGATTTCTAGACCGCCCCCTCTCCCAAAAAGGGACTCGGGGCGGTGTACAGTCAATGCAGATAAAAATACAATCATAAAACAATTAAATACATTTGGATGGAGGAGATAGGCTGTACAAGAAATAAATATATTCTAAAACCCTAAAAACATCCCCAATTAAAAACCCAAACCCAATTAAAATAAATCCCCGGGAGGTAAAACTAAGAGAGTGCCAGGCCAGCTGATTGAAATAGGTGAGTCTTTAACTTTTGACGGAAGGAGCGGAGGTCGGTGGTGGTTCGAATGTCGGGGGCGAGGTCATTCCAGAGGGTTGGGCCCATCACAGAGAAGGACCTACTCCTTGGTGTCGCCCGCTGACACTGCCTAGCGGACGGCACCAGGAGGAGTCCCTCCCTGTGTGAGCGGATAGGTCGCAGGGACGTGTGTGGTAGGATGCGATCCTGCAGATAACTAGGTCCTATGCCATGGAGCGCTTTAAAGATGGTAATCAATACCTTGAAACGCACCCGAAAGGCCACAGGTAGCCAGTGCAGCTCGCGCAGGAGCGGTGTTACGTGGGAGTAACGTGTACTCCCCATGATAACCCGCGCGGCTGCGTTCTGAACTAGCTGCAGTCTCCGGATGCGTCCCAAGGGAAGCCCCATGTAGAGGGCATTGCAGTAGTCCAGGCGAGACGTCACCAGCGCATGAGTGACCGTGCGCAGGGCACTCCGGTCCAGTAGGGGGCGCAATTGGCGCACCAGGCGAACCTGGTGGAACGCCCCCCTTGCCACGGCTGCCACATGGTCCTCCATTGACAGCCGGGCATCAAGGAGGACGCCCAAATTGCGCGCCCGCTCCACAGGGGACAGTTGTTCGCCCCCTATGGCCAGCGATGGTGTCAGCTGGCTGAACCGAGGTGCCGGTACCCATAGCCACTCGGTCTTGGAGGGGTTGAGTTTGAGTCTGTTGTCCCCCATCCAGGTACATACCCTGTTTTCCCGAAAATGAGACCTCCCCATATAACAAGGCCAATCAGACTTTTGAGTGCATGCGCTAAAATACCCCCCAAAATAAGCCCTCCCCAAAAATATTGCAACACAGCAGCAGCCATGAAGTGACCATGCGTGCCGCCTCCTGCACCTCAAAAATAATAAGACCTCCCTGAAAATAAGGCCAAGCGTTTATTTCCGGGGTGAAAAGGAACATGGTAACAAATAATTTTAGGCCAGCCAATAGGTGCCCCAAATGGACATGTTACTTGTCTTGCGAGGTTTGCTCCAAATCTATTTTGTTGAATCTAATGGATTGTGATGTTCAAAGCAAACATTGTGAGATCCACCTGGGAAAAAAGGAAGGAAAGTCTTTTATGTCTAGCATGATAAGAGCAGAATGAAGGGCTTTTTTCCTCTAAACTGAAATTCAGTTTGCAGACACCACAGAGCAGCTCTGTTCCCTAAATTAGTATCAATACATTAATAGTGGATGTGAATAGATGCTGGATGCTTTTTTGAAGAACATAGAAAGCTGTCTGTCCAAATAATGATCCATTATGGTGGTTTCAAAGCCTTGTGCTCTGCAACTCAGGAGCAGGATATTATCCAGTATATAATGAAACTTAGCATAAAGGATTCATCTCTTTGCTCCTACCACCATTGTGGCATCTCATCAACCTTATGAAAAATACAAGTGTCACAGTTGTTTCAACCTGCGATGTGGCTAAACCAAGCCACCTTAGGTTTTATATTCCTGAAAAATTTAGTGATCATCCTTATTTCCTATTCACAGTATGAATATGCCCTGGTAGATAGTTTTATGTTAAGCAACTTCATAACATTGTCTTCATCTCTTTCCCATTTCATTGCTGAGGCAGCTTAAAGATATCTTAGGTAATATTTTCAGTATCTCCCAGCTGTTATGATTTGGGGTGCAAGCGTGGATGGTTGAAGCAATTATTTTTCAATTACTATTGGCTATTTTAGGCTGGAATTCTAGCTAGGAATTCATCTCCAAGGCCATTTTTGACTTGTACGGCAGCAGAGACTAGTAGACACCAGGTTCATGCAGGGTCATCGGTTCCATAATTTCTGGATCCTGTTTTTCTGAACTTCTAAGAACTATGTTAGATCTTACAGTCTGGCTATATATACAGGCATTCCTTGTTTAGTGACTACCTCATTTGTAACTAGTCACAAGCCAGCTATAATGGTGATGAAAAAGAAACTTTATGAACAATCCTCGCATTTACAACTTTTGCGATTCTGTAAAGCAAAGGAAAACTGAACTTAGATCATAAGTAAAATCATGATTTTGCTTAGCAACCACCTCACTTAATGACCGAGTCCCAATTGTGGCCACTAAATGAGAACTACCTTTTTATAACCAATCTGTGTAAGACAGGGGTGGGTTCCTGCCAGTTCTAACCTCTTCTATAGAAGAGGTTCCACAAATCTACAGTGCCGTTTAGAACCGGTTCCAGCTCTCCCCCCCCCCCCCCCCCGTCTGCACATCATCAAGATGAAGATGGAGAGGAGGAATTCTGGGAGTTGAAGTCCACAAGTCTTAAAGCTGTCACGTTTGAACACCCCTGGGTTTTTTTTTCTAAAGGGTTAGGGGTGCAAGGATCTTGTAAGTTGACAGTTTTAAGACTTGCGTGCTTCAAATGCCAGAGTTTTTGTGCCAACATTTTGGTTGCTAAGCAAGAGCGTTGTTAAGTGAGTTTCACCACATTTTACAAGTTGGCCACACCCACCCATGGCACATGGCCAGCAAGTCACTCCCACAAAGCAGGCCACACCTACAGAAGAGGTTCTAAAAAATTTTGAAACCCACCACTGGTGTAAGACCTAGCACAGTTAGGTTTAAATTACTACATTATGAAAGGATGGTAGACCTATTTTTTTAAATGTGGATTTAGTGCCCTGGGAAGAGTGCTAAATCTATGTTTCGAAGACAGGACTAGCGGTGTGCTGCATAGAGCGTTGAAAAAGAACCATGTTCTTCTGGTTGTGTTACTGATTTAAAATTGTACTCTTCACTAAGTTTGTTACTTAAGACAAGGGCTTGCTGGGGCAGCAAAATTGCTGGCATTCTTTTCTTTTGGCTCAAGGACTGCTAGACTGAACTTTCATGTGGCTGTCTGGTGATGCCCCTTTTGTTGTTGTTGTTGTTGTTTAAAGATATAATCCATCATAGGCAAGGGGGAGGGGTTTCTCTCCTGGCACAGCTCAGCAAACAACAAGAACATTGTATGGGGCAACACATTCACGCTTGCTTAGAACTGTCACTTGTTCAGAGGTATCCCAACTCCAGCGTGTTGCCTGACAGGACTACAAAAATATGACCAAGTGAAGAAACGTAAGCATTTCTCCTTCTTCCATCTTCAACTGACTAGCTCTTACTTTCTGGTATTAACTTCACTCTCCCTTATATGGCAAACGTATTTGTCCACTCATAGCCCAAGCAACTCTTATGTGTCCTAAGATGAACTGTCACTGCCTTTCAACTCTGCAAGCTTCTTATGGGCAGGAAATGCATGTCTTCACTTATGTACTCCTTTGGAGTGCTTCTTATTTTTCTGGGATATGATGTTATGCAGTTTGGTATACTAAATGAAACCATGTTCTGTAGTCTGTGATGTGGGAAGTCTGGGATTGTTTATGGAAGTCAACTCATGGATAAAAGAAATAGGTTATACTGTTTAATTGGGTTCTTTCTTTGTACTGCTGACATTCTCCCCATCACACCACCCAAAACTGGGCTTCACTCACAGATCTTCAGCATTGGGATGCGTCTTGAAAGCCTCTTCAGAATTTAAGAGCAGCATTTAAAAGTACTTCATTTGCAATAATTCATTACTGGCAGCTGAGTCCCCTAATGACACAGGCATGTGGCATTGGCAGATTGTTGTCAACAATTTATTTATTCCCCGGGTCAAAATCTGTTCATTGCTATTGCATTAAATGTCTTCAAGTGTTTTGGAAGGGGACATTTGGAATTTTGAATATGTGTTGTTAGTGCTCTCACAAATTGTTTGCTTTGGGGGCTTGCCCATTCACACAAAACAGTTGACTGGTAACCTAGCCAGTTACAAAACATCAGTTTACCAGACTTTTACCTGCTTGCCATTCTAGCATGTCATGGAAATCTCTGTTGGCCCTGCAAACACAGAAGTGGCTTGTCAGATTCCTAAACCAGGGGTCCCCACCCCCGGGCTGCAGCCCACTACTGGTTCTTGAGCCTTTTGGAAATGGGGAGTAGAAGTGGTGGGCGAGCACGCACATCCCCACTTGCACAAGAAGCGAGGGTGTATGCACATGCTCTATTTGTGTGAGCAGCGTGTGGGTGTGCCTGCCGCTTGCACAAATAGAGCTGCTGCACATGTACACACGCTTGTCCACTGTGCATGCAGAACCACCACCCCCATTGGTCCCAAAAGATGAAAATGTTGGGGAACTCTGTCCTAAACAGATCAACTCATTTTTTTTTAGTTCTAGACTGCCAGTAGAAAGAGGAGGATACAAGAGAAAATACAAAAAGTTGAGATAGTTTTATACTATAATGAGATGTAAGTGTGGAAAGGCTCTAAGAATACCTTTCTGGATACTGAATGAATGAGGACATAAGGCAGTGGTTCTTAACCTTTTCTTCATCAGGGACCACCTTTAAAATTTTTGTGGCCACAGACCATGGCCACCGACCCCCCCCCCCAGGTTTAAACTCAAGGTTTAAATTATAACATTTCTTCAAGTCTTTGGCAACTTCTTGTGATGACATCAGTCGCCCCCTCCCCAAAGGTCTGCGGACCACAGGTTGAGAACCCCTGACATAAGGCATTATAGTGACAGAACACATAGTACTGTGATGGGAGTAGAGTAGACATAACGTTTTTGGTGTTGTGTTGCCTTCAACCATGCTCAGAAGATACATGGTTGTCTGACCATGTAGCCAGACATACCTACATAATCTGGCAAAGGAACCTGCATCTATTAATGAAGACGCAAGAGCAGTTTGTAAAACAAAACGTGATTAGACTTCATGTTCTTTCTCAAGCTAATCTATTGATGCCCTCTGCTGTTTGGAAGTCAATAACTTCATTTTTTCTTTCTGTAAACAGTAAAGATTGTAAGCAGTTTCCAGTACAAAAAAAGGAGGGGGGAAAAAAGAAAGAGAAAAGAACTGGCACATTATAGAAGAACATCTCCCAAGGACCAAAAGGCCAAATGCAGTTGCCTCTGGAAAGGATTGAAACTGAAGTTTGGCTGGATTTGATGTTTACATGGCATTTGTGGAAAAAAAACACATACCTCCCCTGTCCCCTTTTGTTCTATAAGCATTCTGTAGCATGGGGGTTCAATTAAGTGGACATGAGACTTCTCTCAGCTGAGACCAACTTTTTATTATTATTATTATTATTACTTATTTTAGCACTCAAATAGTTTTTCCACATAAAGGGGCCTCTGGGGATCGGATGAGCTAGTGTGGAAGAGGCCTTCTAGCTCTTCTAGAGAGCCCGTGTGCTAGGAAGGCAATAGGGAAACATTCTTTTAACCCTTAACTTTCCCCCACCCCCGTCCAAATAATTCCCTGAAATTCATGCATAATGATGGTTCAGGAAGAAAACAGCAACCCTGATCAAAATCAAAATCCTAGTGAAGAATTCTCAATATTTAAATATTAATACTAATAACATATTTTGATTACTTCAGTGGTGGGATTCAATTTTTTTTACTACCGGTTCTGTGGGCGTGGCTGAGTGGGCATGGCGTGGTTTGGGGTGTGTGGCTGGGTGGGCGTGGCAGGGGAAGGATGCTGTAAAATCTCCATTCCCTCCCCATTCCACTCCAGGGGAAGGTTACTGCAAAATCCCCCTCCCGATCAGCTGGGACTCGGGAGGGAGAGAATAGATGGGGGTGGGGCCAGTCAGAGGTGGTATTTACCGGTTCTCTGAACTATTCAAAATTTCCGCTACCGGTTCTCCAGAACTGGTCAGAACCTGCTGAATACCACCTCAGGATTACTAGATTATGACATGCATATGTAAGGGTTATTTGTCAACTCTGAGATGATGTGGGAATATGTGGCTAACAAATTCATACCAAAAACTAAACCATGATCCACAATCTAGGGTGCTTGAGGTCTCTGGCTATCATGTTCTAGTGGAATTCAGTGCCTTCACACCACTGTTATTTTCCTATATTTTTCCTCATCTTAAGAAGTAGTCATGACTGCAAGATGAAGCAGGTTTGTTTGTTGCTTTAGAGTGGTATTGTGAAACAAACGGATATAAAAGAGAGATTGCAGAGATGTTTTCTGATCATTGATCCAAAACAACATCTCGTGAGCAAGGTATGCTACTATTCAATATTATATTTTAGAATGTTAGAAATATCAGGACTTGTACAAAAATATTCACAGGACTTTTCCATCTCTTTACTGCTTACTAGAAGATCCGGATGTACTTGGTGTATGTCCGCATACCACCATAGATTTCATTGAATGGTTTTGGAGCCATCACATGCTCCCTTTCTTCATCTTCCCATTCTGAAAATAAAAAGAAAGGAAGACTGAATGTAAGCCTCGTTGAATTTAATAGGATATAAATATAATAAGAATAGGTTTTGGTGGCTAGATGCAACACTTTTTGTGTGTTCTATTCAGAGACATGATAGGCAAGAGACTGACACAGTGGTTTTCCCCAAACAGGTTGCTATTTCCCATTGCATTTTATTCTACTTTTATTTTTGTTGTGACATTTTTAAAAATAATTTATGTTTGCTTTTGTTTTCATGGTATATGAAGCACATAGGTGCTATTATTACTAGTACTGCAATTACTACTATTATTTTTCAGCCAGACATTGGGATGTTTTTGAAAGCTGCCAGTAAAATTTGGCAATAAAAGATGAAAAAAATGGGGTTCAGGGTCTCATCCAAGCCCATAATTTTAAGTCCTGCCTTATTGCCAAGCACTGTAGTTGCTTTCTTTAGAATTGTAAAAAAACTAAAATAAAGAATTAAGTGTTAAAACTGCTGTATCCCTCCTTTTGCTCAATAATAATCTAGTATTCTTATAATACTAGACCTCTGGCCTTGGAAGTCATGTTGTCTAGTGAACAAATCCTCTGGAGTACAGCCTTGATAAGCTTTCATTCAATCCTGGGCAGTTGCTTGAGAAAGCAAATGTTGATTGGTTCTTACAGTGTGGATCACTCAATCAATGTACATTTTGGATCCTTTCCAAAACACCTATTCTGAAATCTGCCTGAACGTTCAGTTACTTTAGAGGGAGCCAATAATTTCTATGCAGATAGAAAAGCTCAACATCAATGTTTGGTGTATTTGGTTTATTTTGGACACCAAAATAAGTATTTGAGCCAGTTTGGTGCAGTGGTGAGCCATAGGTATAGAAACCAGGAGACGGTGAGAGTTCTAGTCTCGCCATAGGCATGAAAGCCAACTGGGTGACTTTGGACCAGTCATTCCCTCTCAACTCAACCACCTCATAGCGTTGTTATGAGTGAAAATGAGGAGGAGAAAGAATTATGCATGTTTGCCCCCTTGAGTTACTTGGGACAAAAATCAAATAAGTAAGTAAGTAAGTAAGTAAGTCAGTAAGTAAGTAAGTAAGTAAAGAAATAAAGAAATGTGACTGCTGTTAGATGGTAAGAGGGAGGTACATCCAGTGTTCAGGTGAAATGTGTGTTATCTTGCTTTTTTCTGTGTTACAACTGCTAATGTTGGGTCTCCTTTGTGTCTTGCTCTTTTAGGCTGCCACACCTTGCATGCCTGTTGGCAATCATGAGCTGGTAAGTGTGTTTCCTTTTCTTTTTCTTTGTGCCTTGCTTTTATCTATTGTAGCTCATTTTTCTGCCCAGAAAATTGCCTAAAGCACTTAACTGTTGAGATGAAAGTTGGTAGGTGAAGTTTAGGAATTAGAAGAGACAGCAACTTGTTGGAAAAACACCCATATGCATGCACACTCTGCTGCAAGTTTGGGTGCTCTTTATTTTAAATGGATTTTTCTGAATGTTTGCAAAAATACTCGATTTTCAATATTGATCTAGATTTACTCCATGCCATTTTGGTATATTTCTAAAGATGCTGGCTGAGAAATCATCAGATAGCGTATTCAAGTCCATTCTTAGATGTGGAAGCTGGCTTGGGGTCTTTTTGCCACTTTTTCCTTTCTCTCTTTTAGCCTAACTCAGTCTTACAAGATTTGTGTTATGGGAAAGATAAGAGTCTGGGGAATGTGCGCTCCTGTTGTAGAAAGAAAATGAAGGCAGGAGATGATGATGATGATGATGAGGAATGTGTTATACACAATGAAGTAACAAAATGCCAGGGAACTGTTATAGACCCAGCAAGAAGCAATATTGTCTTTTTTTACCTCTCCCCCTCCCTCCTCCATGCCAAAAATAATTGAAACTCTGTCAAGATTTGCCTTGTTTAAGAGATCCTCAGACATTCTCTCATATTACGGCTGAGAACTCACAGTGGCTCAGAAGCCTAATATTAGAAAATGATACCCTGAGATTTCCTGGGTAATATAAATCTTGGTTGGTGAGTTGGGATGGAGCCCATATAAAATCTTCCCTATATTGGATATTCTCAAGTAGACAACAAGCCATAAAAACAGATTTCCAAGAATTCCAAATCTTTAATAAGTAGATTTATAGTAGCAAAGGTATGCTACAAAATTACAAAAGAATGCCAGTGATTGCCCAATAACTGCCCATGATTGCCCAGTATTCAAGGTTTGCAGTGAATACAAAATTCAAATTATTGTGTTTCTCTTGTCTATGTGATACAACGGCCTAGAAACCACTCCCTTTTCAACAGGAGGGATTGTAACTACTGGTAACAGACCATTTCCTTGGGACCATGTGAGAATTTAATTGTTACATACTGACAGAAAGTATAGTAGTTTCCACCAAGGTCCTCTGTTCCGGTGGGAACTATATTCAAATCTGATTGGTTGAATGGTCGGTCTGACAGCTCCCTATAAAAGGGCTGCTGCCAGACAGAGCCTTTGTGGATTGTACATAGTTGTCACTTAATAAAGGGATATTTGTTGCTGAACCCTGAGTCTGTCTCATCCATTCACCCTACCTAACATTAATGTCTCAATATTGCTTTCAAATCTTCCTTGTTGTAAAAAGTTGTTCAATTATTGGCAAGTGACACATGTCAACAATCCATTGTGACAGATCAAATGTAGATTTTAGGTATTCAGAGATAACTTTCTTAACTCTGAAAAATCCACCATTCTTCATGTCATTACATTTTAATTAATATCTATAAAGGAAAGAAAAACACATGCATATTTAATACTGCAATCTATACAGGGTCATATTAAAAATATTCTTGATTTCACACTAAAATGTGGCAATAATAGCATAAGTTCAAATTGTATCTTAATAAGCCATCTCTTTGAAAGCTTTAATCAAGATAAACGAAGTGGTTGGAACACAACCTAAAACCACAATACTGTACTAATTAGTGTTGTGATTATTGCTATTGGAAATAAATTCACCTTTATTCCATTTTACAGAATAATCAGGCAGGATGTGAAACGTATATATTAATGAAATGAGAAATGTCCTATTGGCATAAATTCTGATTTATTCTCGTTTATAGAATAATCAGGGTATGGAAATCATGTATTAATGAAATAAGATTAGGAATAGAGAATTTTGGTCTATCTGTAAAAGTTACCATGTGATCTATATATGGAATTTTATTCCCTACACTCAAGTCTACTCACATTAATGTTTTCAGTGTTTTTAATTGTCTAGACAAGATGTCCTTAAGCCATTAAAAAGGGGGCATTTTTGGTATGTAGCTCATAAATTTCATAAAGGAGAGGCACACCATTAATCTTAATTCCTGATTTAGGAACTGAGTAAATTATATGATTCAAGATCTGAGTAAATTATATTACAATACAATACAATAGTAGAGTTGGAAGGGACCTTGGAGGTCTTCTAGTCCAACCCCCTGCCTAGGCAGGAAACCCTATACCGTTTCAGACAAATAGCTATCCAACATCTTCTTAAAGACTTCCAGTGTTGGGGCATTCACAACTTCTGGAGGCAAGCTGTTCCACTGATTAATTGTTCTCACTGTCAGGAAATTCCTCCTCAGTTCTAAATTGCTTCTCTCCTTGATTAGTTTCCACCCATTGCTTCTTGTTCTACCCTCAGGTGCTTTGGAGAATAGTTTGACTCCCTCTTCTTTGTGGCAACCTCTGAGATATTGGAATAATGCTATCATGTCTCCCCTAGTCCTTCTTTCTCTTAAGCTAAACATACCCAGTTCCTGCAACCGTTCTTCATATGTTTTAGTCTCCAGTCCCCTAATCATCTTTGTTGCTCTTCTCTGCACTCTTTCTAGAGTCTCCACATCTTTTTTACATCGTGGCGACCAGAACTGAATGCAGTATTCCAAGTGTGGCCTTACCAAGGCATTATAAAGTGGTATTAACACTTCACGTGATCTTGATTCTATCCCTCTGTTGATGCAGCCTAGAACTGTGTTGGCTTTTTTGGCAGCTGCTGCACACTGCTGGCTCATATTTAAATGGTTGTCCACTAGGACTCCAAGATCCCTTTCACAGTTACTACTACTGAGTATGGTATCACCTATACTGTACCTGTGCATTCCGTTTTTGTTGCCTAAATGTAGAACCTTACTCTTTTCACCATTGAATTTCATTTTATTAGATAGTGCCCAATGTTCAAGTTTGTCAAGATCCTTCTGTATCTTAAGCCTATCTTCTGGAGTGTTGGCTATTCCTGCCAGCTTGGTATCATCTGCAAATTTGATGAGTTCCCCATTTATTCCCTCATCCAAATCATTGATGAAGATGTTGAAGAGTACTGGGCCTAAAACAGAGCCTTGGGGTACTCCACTGCATACTTCCCTCCATGTAGATGCAGTTCCATTGAGAACTACACGTTGAGTGCGGTTGGTCAGCCAGTTACCAATCCATCTGGTGGTGATGCTGTCTAACCCACATTCTTCTACTTTATCTAGTAGTAGGTTATGGTCTACCTTATCAAAAGCCTTACTGAAGTCCAAGTAAACTATATCAACGGCATTCCTCTGGTCCACTAATTTTGTCACATTATCAAAGAATGCAATAAGATTAGTCTGGCATGATCTGTTTTTGACAAATCCATGTTGGCTTTTGGCTATTACTTTGTTTGCTTCTAGGTGTTCGCAAATTCGTTGCTTGATTATTTTTTCCAGAATCTTTCCTGGTATTGAGGTTAGGCTGATAGGTCTGTAGTTTCCTGGATCTAATTTTTTCCCTTTTTTGAAGATGGGAACCACATCAGCTCTTTTCCAGTCCTCTGGTAGTTCCCCGGTGTTCCAGGATCTCTGAAAGATATAATTCAGTGGTTCTGAGATCTCGTCTGCTAGTTCCTTCAGAACTCTGGGGTGTAATCCATCCGGTCCTGGTGATTTGAACTCATCTAGGGTAGACAGGTGCTCACTTACCATTTTCTTCCCTATTTCAATTTGTGTTCCTAATTTTGTGGTGCTGCTTTTGATAGGTTGGACTGTTTTATCCCTTTGTGTAAAGACAGATGCAAAACATGAGTTAAATAGTTCTGCTTTCTCCCTGTTGCTTGTCACCTTCTTGCCACTTTCTCCTAGCAATGGACCAATTGTTTCCTTAACTTTTTTCTTGTTTTTAACATGTTGGAAGAAGCTTTTTTTGTTAATTTTTACTTTTGTGGCAAGCCTTTCTTCATTGTGAGCCTTAGCTTTCCTCACTTCATCTTTACAGGCTCGGGCTATTTGCTGATATTCTGCCTTAGTTATGTCCCCCTCCTTCCACTTTTTATACTTACTTTTTTTGTCTTTCAGTTTGTCAGATAGTTGTTTATGCAGCCATGCTGGTTTCTTTTGGGAGCTGTTGTTTTTCTTCTTCATTGGTATTGTGTTAGACTGGGCTTTTCTAATCTCATTTTTCAAAATTTCCCAAGCTTCTTGAGTTGTTTTCCCCTCGAGGATTCTCATCCATGGAATTTTTCCCAAGCTCTCTCTAAGTTTATTGAAATTAGCTTTCTTAAAGTCCAAGACTCTAGTTTGACTTTGTTCTACTACTTGTGTTTGGATAATGTTGAATTCCAATATTGCATGGTCACTTGCCCCCAGGGTTCCTATGGCTTCAACACCTTCTATCATTTCCTCTCTGTTAGTGAGAATTAAGTCCAGTATGGCTGATCCCCTTGTTTCCTTCTCTACTTTTTGGAAAACAAAGTTGTCTGCTAGGTTTGTTAGGAACCTGTTGGATCTTCCACTTGGTGCAGAGTTTGTTTCCCAGTTGATGTCAGGGTAGTTAAAATCTCCCATTACTATTGTGGTGTGCTTCCTACATACCTTAGTTAGCTGACTAGCAAAAAGTTCATCTTCTTCCTCTGCTTGGTTGGGTGGCCTGTAGTATAGACCTATGGCAATGTCATTTCCCCCACAACCTTTAATATTGACCCAAATGCATTCAAGATAGTTCTCATTATTGTTGTGCTCTATTTCTGTAGAGACATAGTTATTTCTTATATATAGTGCAACTCCACCTCCTCTTTTATTTGGTCTATTTCTTTTAAATAAATCTAATCTATTAATCTAAACAAAAACATTTTTGAGGAAACTCCCATAAAGTAAGAGCATGTTAAAAAAAAAAACCCATACAATAATGTTTTTTCAACATTCAGGGCTGTAGCTGCTGAATCCTGTTTATTTTAAGTTAAAACAAGAACATTATAAAAATCAGAAGCCTAATCCTGAATAAATCTTGGCTGAGCTGGGTACACAGTAGTTCAGGGGTGTCCAAACTTGGGAACTTTAAGACTTGTGGACTTCAACTCCCAGAATTCCCCAGCCAGCAGGCTGGGGAATTCTGGGAGTTGAAGTCCACAAGTCTTAAAGTTCCCAAGTTTGGACACCCCTGCAGTAGTTGGAAGTAGTTGGATAAACTGGTTCCAAATAGAGGTAGTCTGTGACTTATGACCAATTGAGCCCAACATTTCTATTGTTAATTGAGACATTTGTTAAGTGAGTTTTGCCCCAGTTTACATCTTTTCTTGCCACAGCTGTAAAGTGAATCACTGCAGTTCTTAAATTTGCAACACGATTGTTAATGAATCTGGTTTTCCCATTGACTTTGCTTGTCAGAAGGTTGCAAAAGGGGATGGCATGATCTGAGGACGTTGCAACCGTCGTAAATATAAGCCAGTTGCCTAGCATCTGAATTTTGATCACATGATCAGGAGGATGCTGCAAAGGTCGTAACTATGAAAAATAGTCATAAGTCACTTTTTTCAGTGTCGTTTTAACTTTGAACTGTCACTAACTGAACTGTTGTAAATTGAGGTCTACCTGCAGCTGTTAAAATCCTTAGCATCCATTTGTATAAGGCAAGTGATAAATAATTAGAATGTATGGTAATATCCTTGTCTGGTTTAAGAATAATTATAATATTTGCCTCATTAAAACTGAAAAACAGGGATTTATTTGGGAAAAAAGTCACTCAGGAAAATTGGAGATTATAGGGCCCAATATACAATATACCGAACCATCAAAGATCAGGAGTTTTCTCCAATTTCACAGATTTATCTTTAGTGATGGTTTCTTAAACTAAGAAAGTGAACCTAGATTAGTGATCTGGTCCTTGTGATAATTTTACTTTTTGTTAAAAGCAAACTGTCTTGCCATCTTTTGCTGAAGAATGGGAATCTGCATACCATTTGCATGTCCAATAAATGGTGCATTTATGTTTGCCTGAAGAATATGCTACATTCGTTGGCCTTTTTCAATATTTCTGCTTTGCTGATGTAATATAATAAAATTCTACTTTGGAACATAAAACAGTATTAAATTCATCTTTAACAGAGACTAAACTGTAAGATATTGGTCAGGAAATGGGTAGGATAATGAACTAATAATTCAATGACTTTACCTTTTAAGCTTGTTGCTTTATTTTATAAGCAGCATATGTGATCATTCAACCCCTAAATATTTTGGAAATGGTCTATATCAAAGACAGTGATGTAACTGAATCACTGTTAATAAAAAAATTCTGCCATTTCCTGTTCCATCTGTTTAGCAAGGTCTGTATTGTTCAACAAAGATACACTCAAGGACCATGTAAAGAATGCATGTACTTTTTAAAGCAGATAAAATAGTAAGGATCACAAGAGCATGATTTGAAATTGTACTAGAATCACATGCTTTAAGTTTAGATACAGAAGAATGAACTATCAAGAAATAATCTAACCAAAAATAATTTCTCTTATATGGAAGACAGGAAAGAGCATTCCCTTTGGGGAAGATTTATACAACACAACATATTCATTCAGCTAAATTCAGACATGTAGCCTTGGAAAATATTATGAATCTGAGAATATAATTTAGGTAGTGAAATGTTAAGAAAGATTAAAAGTTTGATTCATATCACTTCCACCTATTACATGATCTGCTCATTTAGTTTACAGATATTCAAAACAATTATGTATTTGTGATTGAACTATAGAAATTCAGTTTTCCTAAATCTTGATATATGGCAATAAGTATTTTTTTTTTAAAAAAGACTCCTGCGAGTCCCTTGGACTGCAAGGTGATCAAACCGATCAGTCCTAGAGGAGATCAACCCTGACTTCTCTTTAGAAGGCCAGACCTTGAAGATGAAACTCAAATATTTTGGCCACCTAATGAGAAGGAAGGACTCACTGGAGAAGAGCCTAATGCTGGGAAAGATTGAAGCAAAAGAAGAAGGGAACGACAGAGAATGAGGTGACTCGATGGAGTCAACAAAGCAGTAGGCATGAGCTTAAATGGACATCAGAGGATGGTAGAGGACAGGAAGGCCTGGAGGAACATTGTCCATGGGGTCGTGATGGGTCGGACATGACTTCGCAACTAACAACAACAACATTTAAAAATGACTTATCTTTCTGATATTTTTTCACAGAAAATTTAGAAAATGTTAATTAAAATGACATTTCTTGAATGTTTAGAATTGTCACTTATGTAAACTTTTTCCATCCAAACATTCCATTAAAGAGGAAATAGGGATACTATAGAAAACCAAATTGAGTTCTTCTCCTACCCCTTTTCTTAAATTTGGTCAATACTTGTTTATGCTTAGCTGGACACATAATCCTTTAATATTCCAGACTGCTGTTAAATAGTTTTAAAACCAACAATTAAGAAAAATGGAATGTTACTTTATCCAAGCATGCTGCATCTGGATTGTATCAAAAGAAAAGCTACTGCTTCCCAAAATAAGAAAAATGCAATGATTCAAAATAATAATAATAAATTTTAAAATAAATAATAAAATGAAAAATAAAATCTCTAAATCCTGTTTTCCCATAGTCAAAAATGTTAGGATATTAGCTAACCGGATAATAAAATATTACAAAAACTATCAGGGCATGGAGAAAATGTTCTACCAATTAGCCCATTAAAATATATGGATTTTTAAAGAAGGTAAATTTAGAAGAAAAAAAGGAAAAGCAAGGAGGAGGGGGAGAAATAAAAAAGGAGGAAAAGAAATACAGGTTGGTTAAAAAAAAACCTTTGCTGTTTGTAATATTTCCCTTTAGACAAGGTCATATGAATACAAAAAGAACATGTAATTAAGAGACAGAGATAAGTTTAAAAGCTTGGATAGAAATAATTATAATGACAGGAAAAAATAAATAATCTTCCCTCTTCTACCGGAACTTAAAAGGATAAGATTTTTATTTATTTATACAGAATTACATATTGTTTTCTAAACGCCACTTGATAATAATGATAATTTTAAAAATTGGCTGGGTATCAGGTGAAATAAGGAAGATTCTTTTCTCATGCAATATTTTTCGTAGTGTTGAACATTGGTGTCATTGAACTTTAGTCTAATCAGGAAAAATATAATATGAAATTTATGATCCCCCCCTTTCAATTACTCAGTGGGATCAGGCCTTCTTGTAAAATGTCATTCCTGACAACAAATATAGGAAACTCGATAATGAATGATTGAGGTTTACCAGCTATACAAAAATGAGAAGCTGAAATGCCCTGAAGACTCTCAATATCTAGCTGATAATCTACAGACATAGCTATTACTTCCTGTGTTAAAGCTTCCCTGAAAACATCAACCTACCTGTTACATGTGGGCAAAGACCTTGCTTCTACTTGTCTTTTTGAGGGGATACTTTTGAGTACAGAGACAAGCATGTCTATGAAATTTTCTTGAGATTTTGGAAGTGGTTTGCCCTTGCCTGCTTCCTAGGGCAGAGAAACAGGGGCTGACCCAAAGTCACTTAGCTGGCTTCATACCTAAGGCAGGATTAGAACTCACAGTCTCCTGGTTTCTAGCCTGGTGCCTTAATCACTACACCAAATGACTCTCTCTACCTTCCTATCTAGTAGTAAGTCACAGAACTCCCCTTTCAAAGGGAGCTGTCACTGGGTCAGTCAAAATGCTTCCCTTCCCCATTGAGAGCTATCTGTGGTCAGGCAAAATGTTAGTTTCTAAATAAGCAGCAAGTTCAACTTTCCAAGATTTAGTATCACTTGTTTCTTCCCATCTCATTCCTCACAACCTCCAGGCAAAGACTTTTACTGCTAGAGATGGCGACATGTAATTTGTTAGTATCAGCATATTGATGATGCTTCATGCTGAGCTGACGTCTTCTCAAGTTTATATAGCTGCTAAGCAGCAGAGGAGAAAGGGATGATCTCTGAGATAAACCATAAGTGAGCATAAGACATTTGTGAGTGTCTTCTCTCTTATGTTATGTTACGTTACGTTACGTTACGCTTGTTCTGTTCTGTTCTGTTCTGTTCTGTTCTATTCTATTCTATTCTATTCTATTATTATTTATATTATATTATTTATATTATTTATATTATCCTTATATTATCTGCTTAGGAAGAAGTGGAACATGCTATCCATTCCTAATCCTTGCAGAGACCCTAGAAGAATATTGTCATCAGTGATATCAAAGGCCACCTGGGGGGGGGGGGGGGCTAAAAGGGACAGGACATGCGCTCTCTTATCCAGAGTTCAGCTGTCAGGGTGACCAGTTGGTTTCCATTCCATGTCCAGTTTTGAATCACATTTGGAAAAGAACTAGATAATCTGCTTCCACTAGGATATTTTATTCCAATTCCATTATTTTCTCAACAACCTTTTTTTAAAAAAGAATGATTGTGAATGAAATGCTATTTTCCCAAATCAACTGGATCCTTCCCCCAAAAGATACTTTAATCTAGCCATGGTTCTACTGCAATGTGTTTCCTGAATAATCCAGTTTGGGCACGATTGAGACCACATATGGTAGAATTCATCCCACAGATCACCCTATCCACTTCATCAGAATCAAGATGCCAGAATTAATCTCATGTATCCAAGACCTTGAGAAATCTGCTCAAGGCACAATAGTGAAAAGATAGCCAAAGTAGGTTGTTAGATAAATTAGAGCTGAGCTTTTTTCATTATCCATATACCCACCTGTACATGTTCACAGCAGTTGATCATTTAATGGGTGTAATTTTTCTATATAGTTCTGGGGAAACTGTATCCCAAGGGCCGATGCTTGTTTCTTGCTTGTCATCCACTTATATTGTATGGGTTTTCCTGCATTTTTTAGTGGTGTGGTAGGTTTGGACAAGCCCCTTGGAGTGATCTCTTTCATTGAAGGTTGCTGGTATACACATTGGATCCCCTGCGCCAAGGAAATTGGTGCTCGGTTGCAATGTTGCCCTTCTATTATTTTTACATTGCATTTCACTATGTTTAATTTAACAATACTAATGCAATCGGTTTTTAATTTTTTTTGCTTCATTTTTATATAGGAAGTGTCCAGCTTTCAAAGGCAGATTCTTTTGGCTGACTATATTCCACTGAGTCTGGGAGGGTGGGATCTCTCTTAGCAAAAGCTTCAAATTACTTGGGAACTCTTGCATATTTTAACCACCCACTTCCTGGGCCAACCATATTTTAGACCCCAGTCTGGTTCTGCCAACTCTGACTAAAGCAGAGTTTAGCAGTGAAAACGCTGCCCTTGTATCACCCAGGGAGTGGGGCTGGGCAGGATGTATCCTTGGGTCAGCCCCCTTACCAGCTATATAATAGAAAAGCCACTTTTAGAAGAAACCTGAAGAGTAAGCATTTCCTTGATTGGGATTACTAATATTCTCTGTTCGGGGTATGAACATTTTATGAGGCTTGCACTTAAAATAAGCACAGCCTTTCATGAGGTGGGAAGCATTTTCACCATGTGGTAGCATCTGGAAATCTCAGGAATGACAAATTGGATGCTGATGTAGGCTTGCTTAAGCAATGTGTGTTAGATTATTCTGCACATAATTGAGTAGATCCTGGATTGCCAGTCAACAACAACAACAACAACAACAACAAAACAGCTTTGCTTTTATTATTGTGGTTATCCAGGCAATTTTTTCAGGGAAACTGAAGAATGCAGGTAGAAGCTTTCTGGAGGAATATCATCATCTTTTGGGGGATTCCGCTCTGTGCAGTTGAGAGATTGGGCTATTATTCAAGTCCTTCAAGATACTTAGTTGGTAAACTTAGTTGGTAAACTTAGTTTTGCAAAAGGGATGAGAAATCTGAAGCAGTCTTAGGATGCTTGAGGATACAGTGGGGGAGCAGGTGTCTTCAATGGTTGGTACATGTGTCACCTCTAGGTGACACAATTCCTCATTTGCCCCAGATCTTTCCAGAAACAGAAAGGGAGTAGCAACTCATGTCCCGTGGGTTGCTCTGTCTGCATTACAAGATGAACCTGCATGTCAGCCTAAAATCCAGTGTAAGGACCCAGGGAGCATCTTGACCACAACTTCATATGGCAGCTAAAGAAGCAGGCATTTGCTGCTAAAAGAGGGCAACTGTGAATCAGAATCTGCTGCACTGAATCAAAGATATAGTGTGCTTTCTCTTAACATATTTATTTGTTACTACCCTGATAATTGCATAGCAGCAAAATGGAATGGCTTTATTCAGGGGCCATGTATCTTTCATTATTGGAGTAGATAATAAAAAAAAGAGGTGTCTATCTCAGAAACTCCATTTAGCAATACAAAGTATTGCTTTATCTTACAATTATATCAATAAAACAGAACAGGTAGAAGAGGCAAAACCAACTTTTAATGCTCTAATCTGGCAACCTGAGATAAGCGTGTCTCCATTTTTGGTGACTGTATGGAAGTCTTCCAAATATGCTGTTATTCTTTGCCAGAAGCATCTAATTTGGGACACTGTTTTGCTACCATTGAGAGTGTTTTGGAGGATATCATGGTTTACATGCAGAAAGAGAATTAGGCAAGTTATTGCATAGAACATGTCTTCTGATGCCTATGGAAAATCTGCCGAAGCCCCAGATAAATTCAGTGTTCCTCCAAATTCAACGTTTCTCCCCAAAATTTGACTTTTATTTAGGATGCATGAGGGTTTCAAGCTTCTCTTGGCAAGATGCCCTGTAAGGCTATTTCCATAACTGACTTGCTTATTATCGCAGTGCAAGATTAATCTTTATAAACATACTGGCATATTTAAATATTAAACATGCCAGATGTGGGTCCTTGAGAATGCTTTCCAGTGTGGCATGTAAGTTTATCTGTAGAAGGCACATGCTGTA
This sequence comes from Natrix helvetica, assembly GCF_964273705.1. Classification (NCBI taxonomy): domain Eukaryota; kingdom Metazoa; phylum Chordata; class Lepidosauria; order Squamata; family Natricidae; genus Natrix; species Natrix helvetica. Next base: position 128,420,032 of record NC_138548.1, read on the forward strand.
GTCACTCTGGAACCGTTATTGTGGGTTTGACAAGGAAGCTGCGAGATATTAGAAGTTCTCCTGGAGAACTCCCTCTGGAGATCTGTCCCAGGTCCAAGGGTAACAGTCATGCTCTAATAATATAGACAGAATGTTGTCATGTTGAGAGTTCCTTGACATGAACAGAGTCTAACTCTGCTTCCCAACCTAAGTAAGGGAGTGCTCTTCTAAAAGCACCCCCTGCACCAAATTCCTAATGTTTGGGAACCACGATTCCCTTAGTAAAGACTATTCTCCTGAAATAGATATCTCCTTTCTTTTCTTCCCATCCTGCAGTATTTGCACAGATCCTGCCTCCTGTTGTTGAATTTTTACCTGTTTATAATTTACCTGAAAACTCCATGTTGGAGATGAAAGTGATGGTCCTATGGGATCAATGTCTCCTCCTTAATTTGTCTTGTATATTTTTAAATGCATAAGGGTTGAAAAGTTCACATTCTGTTCACAGAATTAATCTGTGATTTACAGAGAGAAAAAAGGGCCAATAACAGGTTTAAAAGAATGTCAATTATATTATGAATAATTGTAAGCCAAGGCAGGATCACATATTCAGGAACTCAGATCATTACATTTTCCTTGTCTGAAGATGCTTTTAGGTATACCTACGTGATAGTGTTCAGACAGTCCATACAAGGTGTTTTGAATTGATCTGTGAAATCATCTTCACACCTGCTAATCTCAGGACAATGAAAGCAAGCAGGAAACATTGTAATATATTCAAGCCAGCCAATAGAAGGAAAGCTAATAAACTTATCAAACGGTTTTATGGTTTTATAGCCAGGCACTGTCCTCAACAGATGCAATCATGGTTATTGCTTTTAGTATAAAGTATATAATATATATGAATGAAGCAGAGCAACTTAATGGCTGGGAGGCAGAATAGGCAGCATACATGCTGGATCAGTACCAATGTCATGGGTGTAGACCACTTGCCTTGCAATTATTCATGAAATTTATTGGCCATGCAGACAGTGGAGTCCTTTGTACTCTCTGAGCTTGGCTATTTGCTTGCAAAACATTCCATTATCTGAATGGGTAATATCATCAGTGCTAGTGGGTGTGGGGTTTGTTCCCTATTTCTATACAGTAACTTGCCTTGCCAGTGTTGATGAGGATACAGTTTTTCCCCCTTGTTGGTAGTTCCTTGATTACAGTATTGTTGTTTGCTTGATTGTCGTTTATCTCCTTACTGGTTCCTTGATTAGGTTATAGAGCTGTGCTACATATCTTCATTTTTAGTAGTGCAGACAGTGTTATCTGCTATTTCTAGTCTTCTTGTTTTCCTGTTCGTTTCCCCCCTCCTTTTTTTTTCTTTCCCAGAAAAATCTGTTCAAGAGAGGAAAGACAGAATAACTGCCTCATGGCCTTTGTCTGATAGCAACAGGAGTGTTCCTTTCGGAGCATTCCTTTGGACTTGCATGTCTAAATTGTATTGGCTGGAGTTGAGATATGGAGAGCCTGGCAGGAATTTGCAGGATATTGAGTTGACTCCATCTATTCTTCCATGCTATGGATGCATCTTCATTTTGTGATGCATTGTTCTGAACTTTGAAGAGAAAGAACAGGAAGGTACTGAGGCTGCAAATAATGAACTTGAACTGAACAAGAATGATAAACACTGACTCAATCCTCTTTCTTACTAGCAGAAGCCAATGGATTTAGGACTAATTGTGGGGAATTTAAGACATGATTTACAGTAGCTGTAGCAGCGTGCACAAGATGTATGGTATGGGGAAGCAATAGCTGAACTAAGAAAGAATGGACTTGCTTAAAAAATAACAATTAAAAGTTTGATAAATGAGCTATGAGGAAAATCTTACAAAGAGGCCTTAATGTACGCACACAACATGAAATTTTAAAACACTAAGTGGAACCTGGAACGGTTGCAGAATTTAATGTGTAAAGCTTTATTTTTAGTATTTCCATTTTAACCAAGCACAGCACATAAACCACAGAAAACACTGGGCCATTGAAAGCCTCCAAATATCTTTAGGCATGGTTGATATTTTATGATTGCTGGCTTGGAGAAGTGCAAGTACCTTCAATACCAGTGAGCCTAAGTTGCTTTTGTTATTTGAATCAATTCAGCAAAGAGGAACCAGTTTTTAGAAGTAGTTTGGATGAGCTAGGACTGCATGCAACTTTGCATCATCAAACTTCAGGTGGCTAATTGCATTATGCATGGAACATTTAACAACATTCTGGGTGAAGAACCAAGCAGAAGCCACTGAAAGGAAGAAATTGTATTTATTTACTTACTGATTTGTTTTGTTAAAATAATGGTTTTGTAATTAACTGTCAAGATGGTTTTTATTAAAATAGATTTTAGGTACTAATTCTAATATTGCTCATGCTTTGACTGCTATGACTGCATTATTAAAAAAGGAAATCTCATCTTATAAACATCCTAGAGAAACAATATCTGAGTAATATTACAATGAAATTAAAGGACAGATGAAATACTAAGAGAAATGATTTAGCTAGCCAGTAATAAAGCTACTTCCAAATAAAATAGTCTTAAGTGTTGTTCTAATATCTGAAAAGAAGCTGCCAGACTGCTATAGTTCCATTGTAAAACAAAAACATTGCAAAAAGTCCTAAATTCAATTTCTTCTTTTTGAATAATTTTATTAAAAGTATTTTTGAAAGAAGATTAAAAACTAATACAAGCTAATAAAAAGAAAAAGCCCAAAGAGAAAGCTAAAAGTGAAAGAAAGAAAGAAAGAGAAAGAAAAGTTAATAAAATATAAAGAAGTGTCTTCTTTATTTATTTTTTATTTTTATTATTTTTCTAAATTCAGTTCCTGATCTTTCTAACTAAAAACTGAGAGATACTTCAAACTGAAACCCTGAAGGACCATTCATGGTAGGGCTGAGAGCATTAGGCTAGAATGGATCAAAGATCTGGCAAGGCATCTTTCTAAATTTCTTGTCATGCATTTCAGCTGCCCATGGAAATAGTTTTGCAGAAACTTTTCAAATTGGGTGGCATGCACATAAAGTAAAAAAGTGAATAAACAAATGTCCCCATCCTCATAACCCACATAACTGGGATTAATCTGGTGAGTAAAAAACAATCCAGAATATGGAAGACTACTTCAATTTACAACAGAAAAGTTGCAGGAGATAAAGAGAAATTCTCATAATAGAAGGAATGCTTCTATGCTTTTTGTAAAGCCCTTCTTCTTACCTGAGAGATGCTTGTAGGGTGGAGAGAGGGAGAACCTCAGGTTAACCATCTTTTCAGAGTTAAGATAACACAACATGACTTGGTCAAGGAATAGTACCCACAATTGTGTTTCAGGATTAATATTATAGAAGTCTGTTCTTGCCTGTAGCGACTTTAAATTATCTGTTTAAGGATGTCATATGTATGAAATTTGTAAATAATACTCATATTGAGGGAGAATTTGGGGTAATCAGGCAGTCTGAAAAAACAGAGAGCATTTGGTACAGTCAGCCCCAAAACATTTGCAGGTTTATGGGCAATATTTTCAAACAGGCTTTTCCCATTTGTGTTCATCCCACTTATTCCCAGGTCTCCTGTCATCATTTGCAATATGATTTTGGATTTTAGAGAATCCTCATGTTCTACCACCTTTTATTATAATCAACAACACAGTATCAGCAGGACAATCTTTCAGGTTTTTGAGTTCTATAATCTCCCAGGACTTGAAATTGACTCCTAACATTAGAACCATCATTAAAAAGGCACAACAAAGTATGTTATTCTTGCATCAACTGAAGAAATTCAGGCTGCCCCAGGAGCTATTAATAAAGTTCTACAGGGGGAATTATTGACTCTGTCATATGTCCTTCTATAACTGTCTGGTTTGGTACAGCAACTAAACAGGGCAGGTACAGACTCCAACAGATAGTTAGGACTGCAGAAAAAAAAACAATTGCAACCAGCTGCCTTCCATACACCTGTATATTTTGAGTGTAAGAAGGAGGGCTGAGAAAATATATACAGATCCCTCACATCCTGTTTCAACTTTCCCCCTCAGGACGCTTCTATAGGGCATTGCGTGCCAAAACAACTAGACACAGTGGCAGTTTTTTCCCTTGTACCATCACTCTATTGAACACCTAATCCTCACAATATTGTCCTATGTCTAAGTATATTTACTCATGTTGTCTGACTGTATTATTATTAATATCCTTCTCGTCTTCTCTACTACCCCTTCTTACTAATATCATTGTTATGATTATTATTACTCTGTTGCTTAGCATGTACATTGAGAGCTTTTTACACTGGAAACAATTTCCTTATGTGTCGCAGTTGGCAAAATCTAATCGCAGTTGACAAAATTCTATTCTATTCTATTCTATTCTATTCTATCCTATCCTATCCTATCCTATCCTATCCTATCCTATCCTATCCTATCCCATTCCATCCCATCCCATCCCATCCCATCCCATCCCATCCCATCCCATAAAAATATGGATTTTATTGATGGATTTTCTTATTTGTAAATGTATGCCGTTGTAGACAACATATCTGGTTTTCTAACTCAGGGAACCCCCTTATTGTAGGTCACAGTTGTGTCAGGCTGGGCACGCCTTGTTATAAACTTTCACTGGCATGGGTGAAGATAAGGAATTAAGTTGTTTTGAAATAAATTTTTCAATAGTCGCGAAACCCGATATTCCCTCCAGCTTTGTACTGTCTGTTCTGACCTAGCAGTAGTTTTCTAAGTTCTCAACATTAACCCCGAGTTGTTTTTAACTGGGCAACCTTGGGACTGAACCCACACGCAAACTGAATGCTGTGTGTAATGCTTTACCCATAAAAGGAGAAGCATGCTCTTGCTCCTGGATACTGTACTGCCACAGCATTTCAGGACAAACAGTGTTGCAGAAACAGCAAAAGCTGGGCTTGCTGTGCTGTTATCCCACTTTACCATGCATTCAATCTGCAAACATAATAGTCTGAGCTCAGCCATCCGGCTGTTTAAAAATACCCATGTGGGTAGAGTTGTAGTGTTTTGTAATCAATGATCGGGGGCTTTTGGAAACAAACTCTTCCAGTTTTCTAGGACATCAGTTATATGCCATTTTTTTAAAAAAAATAGAATTATGAGTATTTTAACCAATTCTGCTAAGCCTCTGGCTTGGGGTTTGAAACTTTTTTTGCTGCCAAAGCCAACTGCAGGAAACCACCAGAGCCTTCGAACAAATTTGATGGCTTGCACTTCCTCAAAGGAAGGACTGAAGAAGTTAAGAGCCTAACCAGCTGAATTGTTTTATAACCTTAAAAAATAAACATGTCAATGAGAGATCCACATTGATCCCACCTCATAAAGATATTAGCCAAGCAAAGTGGAGATTTGAAGATGAGGATTCAGATGAGAGTCATGTACTGGAGAGAATAATTCATCCCTCTGTTCATACCAAGAAAACTGCCCCTTTTTTAGATAGATGCCACATGAGACTTTTAATGCAGAGACTTCTGCATTTTGTGGAATGCAGAAAAATTGCAAAGGCAGAGATAGAATAGAGTAGAGTAGAGTAGAATAGAATAGAATAGAATAGAATAGAATAGAATTCTTTATTGATCAAGTGTGATTGGACACACAAGGAATTTGTCTTTGGTGCATATGCTCTCAGTGTACATATAAAGACATGATACATTTGTCAAGAATCATAAGGTACAACCCTTAATGACAGTCTTAGGGTACAAATAAGCCATCAGGAAACAATCAATATCAATATAAATTGTAAGGATACAAGCAACAAAGATACAGCCCTGCAGTCATAAATGGGAAGAGATGGGTGATAGGAACAATGAGAAGATTAATAGAAATGCAGACTTAGTAAATAGTTTGACAGTGTTGAGGGAATTATTTATTTAGCAGTGTGATGGTGTTCGGGAAAAAAACTGTCCTTGTGTCTAGTTGTCTTGGTGGGCAGTGCTCTATTGCGTCGTTTTGAGGGTAGGAGTTGAAACAATTTATGTCCAGGATGCGAGGGGTCTGTAAATATTTTCACAGCCCTCTTTTGACTCATGCAGTGTACAGGTCCTCAATGGAAGGCAGGTTGGGGTTGGCAAGATATGGGGACTTTTGTTATAAAGTACAAGAGATAAGGAGTTGCTGGCAAAATTGGAGCAGAAAGAGAAGTGGTACTGTAGAGAGAAGAAGAGCAAGGCGGAAAATTTGGAGGTGTGGTATCTCCTGGGGGTGAAGGAACCAAAGCAGAAGGACTATGGGAGGAAGTTGTTGAGGGCAACTAAGTAAGGTTGAACTTAGAAAGAAATGGCAGAAAATGGACTAGCCAGAAAATACAGAGTTAAAATTGTAACAAAACCCTTTTACGCAGTTATACAGTAAGGCCCCTTTTGACCTCATAACATGTTTAAAAGTGGTTTGGATGATTTGTATTGCACTCAACATTAACTTCCTCTCTATCCTTTAAAATTTGAACTTTTGTCATTAACTGGGGAGCTTGGCCAGCTTCCAGGGATTCCTGACCTTTTGAATCTCCTTCCACAGCTACAGGAGGGAAAAGGGATGTAGGAAAGTTGTATGGGAACTTGAAAAGTTTGTTTTATAAACATGCAAGGAAGTTTTACATTTGAACTTGGCTTTCATGCTTTCTTTGTTTTTTCTTCTCTGTGCAGCCATCCACCGAAGAGAGCCCTGCAAAGCATGTAGATACCCCGGTAAGTTTCTCTCTTTTAGAGTTTGTCGTAATTGACGCTACATTTCTTCCGTTCCATGTCAAATAGCTCCCCATCTAATTTTCTGCAACCACATTAGTCTTTCTGGCTATGAGGGCTGCCCAAATCCCTGGTTCGTACAGCTATTTCAGCCTTTCCTTTGTGTTATCATGTTTCTAACCCATTTAGCAACAAAACTACATCTTATTTTCCAACTGAACGGAGCGGTGGTGCTGGAGACTGTCCCTAAGGCCTGTCAACAATAGTGCAGCTCTTTGCTCTAGCATCAGGAGTGAAACATTTAGTGCTAAGCAATTTGCAAATGATATGACTTAGGAAATGGCAAGTGATATGACTTAGGAAATGGTTTTTCAAACATTGCATTAAAGTCAGCTTAATTGAATCCATCTTAATTTATTTACATTTTCACTGTACTCTGTCTTGCTTTTCCACTCTTAGGAAATGGAAGATGGAAATAGATTTAAAAAGCAAAAGCAAAACATAAAATAGTTACAATCTGATTAAAACAGCAACTAAAAACCATGATTAATTTGATGCATTAATTGATTTAATTAGCCCAAATGAAATAATATTTCATTTAGTCTATAAGTCCAAGTTGAAGGGAAAGGTTTTGCTTTCTTTCCTAAAGACGGAGAAATTGGGGGATAATAAGCATAATTCCCAAGGGAGCTGTTCCTAGTCTGGGAAGAATGCAAGGGAAACCCAACTAACACAATTTAAACCCAGCTCCAGCCTCTCCTAACTGTACTTAAGATTCAGTATATATAACTTTACTTAAAATCATTGCAAGCTGAGTTTATTAACAGTTATGTTCGGAAGAACCATCTAGAATTTTGTGTTTCTCATTTTCCCCAAAAATGATTTGGAAAATAGTGACTTGGATCTTGCATAAACCAGAGCCCTTCACTTCTCTGTTCTTCATTAAAGCAGGCTATTTTTTCAGGCTTTCAGACACAACTTTTTTTTTTTTAGGTTGGCACAGAAACTTGAAAAATTATGGGCTGCTTTTATGAAGAGCAGAGAGGTGCTGAGCTCAAGTTTATGCAAGATGCAAGGCATTTTTCCCAAATTATTTTGAAGCATGAACAGTCCTAATTTATTTAGTGAATGTATCATAAATCATGAATGTATCATAAATCTTCATTGAAATAGACTAGAACTGTAACATCAAGTTCTAAATAGAAAATGCAACATTGTTTTTCCAATGACAGTGCAATAAATTCATCCTCGCATATTCCGAACATAATATTCACTGATTTGGGAAGAAATTTAAGGAATTCAGTATGGAGAGCCACACAAAACACTTACAAAGAAACCAGAAGTTAAATACACTGACCCTAGATCTTACATGCCTACATTCAGTCCGTTATTGCAAGAAAAGAAAGCTGTTAATAACCATAACAGAGTTGGAAGGGGCCTTGGAGGTCTTTTAGTCTAACTCCATTCTCAAGCAGGAGACCATTCACCGTTCTGGACAAATGGTTGTCCAATTTCTTCCTAAAAATATTCAGTGATGGAGAATCCACAACTTCTGGAGGCAAACCATTCTATTGATTAATTTTCCCATGACCAGGAAATTTCTGCTTAATTCTAGATTGGATCTTTCCTTGATAAGTTTCTGTCTGTTACTTCTTGTCCTGCCTTCAAATGCTTTGGAGAATCGGTTAACACCCTCTTCTTTGTGACAGTCCCTAAATATTGGAAGATTGCTGTCATGTCATCCCTAGTCCTTCTCTTCATTAGACTAGATATACCTGTTAAGTAATTAAGCTCCCCGTTAGAAGAGCGAGTATGCAGAGAAGCGTAATGAGAGTGATATGGAATAACACGCACAAACCAGCACACAGACACACTGAATAGTATAAAAATATAGTAGTTTACTATGTAGAAATATAGAAGTATTCAGAGTCCGGTTAACAGTCCAAGTCATACACAGTTCAGTTAGTCAGTTATCTATATTCTCAGTTTAACATACAAAATGGCTAACAGTAGCAAGACTCAGTAACTCACGAGCAGTATCAAACAGTATTCACAATCAGCATCTAACAAAACAGAGAGAGAGATAACAGCCATTCTGGCTCCCTTTTATGGCTGCTTGAGGTAACAAGCCAATTACATCTCTGAATCATTTAAAGTAACAGTAAAGTAATCATAGCTTATATACATTGGCAAGCCAAGCCTAGGATTACATCCCTAACAATACCCAATACTTACTTTCTTCATATGTTTTAGCCTCCAGTCCCCTAATCATCATTGTTGATCTTCTGTGTACTTTTTCTAGAGTCTTAGCATCTTTTTGTATCACGGAAACCAAAACTGGATGCAATATTCCTAATAGGGTCTTACCAGTGGGGTATAAAAGAGTATTATCACCTCTCATGATCTTGATGCAGTTTTTCGTTGATGCAGCCTAGGAATGCATTGGCTTTTTTTGGTAGCTGCAGCACACTGCTGGGTCATATTTAAGTGGTTGTCCACTAGGACTAGATGCCTCTCACAGCTGATATTGCAATAGTACTGAATTGTTGTTGATTCTTATTTTTTGCTTGATAATATTATTCAGTTCAGAATTGTGAAAGTGATATTTTTTTCATTATTGATTACATACCGTGAAGTCATTCTCAACTTTTTAGCAACCACATTTTTTTCATTCTACATTCGAGAAATATCGACCTTGATAATGTCATTGTCAAAATACAATGAAAAATTGTTCCCTAGGCACTTAGCAGCTAGCTAAAAGCTCCTCTGGGTGGTCTAGTTGGATGTAGCTGTAATAACTAAGGACTAGAGTAGGAAAAGGCATTCTCTGGGGGAAGAGCCATCCGTTTGCCTGAGAAAAATTATTCATTTATGTAGACAATTTATACAACTGCTTATTGTAAATACATAATTCTGGACAGTGAGTATTCCATATTAAACAATATTAAAAAAAAAACCTCCACTCCATAAAGAGTTTAAAGTACTCTGATATAAGAAAAGACAACCGGGGCACTATATACGAATGTGATAAAAATAAAGACTTGTATACAGGTAGCTGTTGCTATTCAACCATTTGTTCAGCAACCGTTTGAAGTTATGACAATGCTGAAAAGGAGACTTGTAACCTTGAAGTTCTGGTTGCCGTAGCACTCCTGCAGTCATGTGATTGTGCACTGTGAGTTTGGCAACCCACTGGATCCCCATTTGCGATCTCCCCTGTCAGATTCTTACAAGCAAAGTCAATTGGGACACTAGCTGAGAAGGTTGCAAGTCCCTCTAATCCAGGGGTTCCCAACTGGGGGTGCGAGACGATATTCTAGGGGATGCAGAAACGTGGGTTTAGAAGTTTCAAAATTCTATGTGTATATGCATAATGATATGCATATAATTATTTACTTTTGTAAGGGGCACGAAAATATATCAGAAGCGTTCTAGGAGTGTGGGGTATAGAAAAGGTTGGGAACCCCTGCTCTAGTCAGTCTTTCGCATCTTCCCCTGCCCAGCCCTGCTGTGCCTTATCTGCCCACTGGGTTGCTTGCAAGCTGCCTGGGACTTGCTTAATGATCCACGATCCTTACTTAACAGCAGCGATGTTGGAATGCAAGGATTGCTGTTGCTAAGTGATGTGATCATGTGACTTCTCAACTTTATGACTGCATTGCTTAGCAGTGGAAATTCTGGTTCTGCTATCCATAGTTAACTGAGGACTACCTGTATTGGGTCCCATAACATTCTGACTATAATGCCGGGGGTGGGGGGGAGCCAGATTTTAGCAGCTTTCCAGGAGGGTTGTGACTTAGACATTCACCTAAAGGCTGCCCAGATTGGTGGGTTAGGTTAGCAGAGCTCTTGCATTACTGCTCTCTGTTCTTGTGGGATGTTATGTTTTTGCCACTCCGGATAAGCATATCTAATTGTTTGCAGTTGTCTTGGTATCACAGGACCTTGGATTGCATCGCTTGGGGAAGGAGGAGATGAGTTGGTTGCTACAGCTCATGAGATTCCTTTTTTTCTTTACTTGGCAACCTATCCAAATATTTAACAATTGAAGAAGCTAAAACGAAATCATGTGGATGTGAACTGAGCAGGGCTTCTGTGTTCTCTGGAAAATAAGAATTCTCTGGGGCTGACTCTTATATATATTAGATATGTAACCTATGAACACCACCCTCCGTATGTTTGTTGTCATCAGCATCTCTTGCCTATTAGCAACCTCTTTGAAGAGCACTGTTCTAATTTGACATGTGATAGTTCACGTTGTTCATTTTCATGGTTAACAACAGAGTCTCATCTGTTTCTGGTTTTATTTAGTTGGTTGATATGTAAGTTCATGGGTTCTAAGGCAGCGTGTTAGGGTTTTCTTGTAAGGAAAGCACCAGAGGTGGATTATTTTCTCAGAAAAAAAAAGCTTTGGACTACCCATATTTACCTGCAATTGTAGTGGCTTCAATCTAGGAAACAACTTGTAAGAACCTGATAAAAGGAGACTGCCCTTCCCTCTTCTCTGGTGCAACTAAGGAATTTTGATTGAGTGTTGACTAGGGATGGCAGAACTATGAAGAATTGAGCTCAGTCATCTGTCAGCAGAAAAAAAAAGTACAATTGATCCAATGAAATACAGCATATTTTATCTCCATTACTTTGAAGTGAAAGTTCAACATAGCCAAGGCAAGCCAGTTTAGCCTGATACTCGGGCAGATAATCCTACAGCTTCCATTGCTTTGCCTCAATATATTTCTGGTCTTTCATTAATTATATCATGCTTTTGGCCATGAGATGAGACATCATGCTTAATAGTAAAATCTAAGTTAATCAAAACAGTATAACACAGACGCAGAATCAGAACCTGAATCTCATTACCCTTCAAATGGATTAAGAATACTTAAGATCTCATCCTTAATTATGATCCTATTTCTGTCATGAATCAGACCTCAGAATTTACTAACCTGCATCAATATTTTACTCATTTTCTCAAAAAAGGGCCCTTGGCCCACTAGAAAGAATTCTAATTCTATTTTCCAGCTAGTTTCCTGCATTGAGAAGAAGTGAGACTCTTCCCACTATGACCAACACATAGATGTGCACATAGATGTGCACATATGACCAATACATAGATGTGCAACACGCAGATGCTCCGTTTAGTTTCTCCAAAATTCCTGTATGGAATTCTATATCACCTAGAGAGACTAAGCAGGTGCAATACTAATAGACTGCCTTTAAAAAATAAATACCAGAATTCCAAAAATAATAATTGTATTAAAACAATTATTAGTGAATGCTGTTGTAGAAGGATCTGTCCCGGGGTACCTATTTATACTTTATATGTTTCCAATGTATATTTTGCTTGTTGATTTTCTAAGGTGGTTCACTATTCAAAATGATGTTGTAATAAAGGCACATCTGTTTGAAATCAATCATTGCCAAAGATTGCTCAGTAGCTGCCTGTGTATTTACAGAAATAAGTAACCATGGATGAATTACAAGGACAGCGAAGAAGTCCTGGAGGGAAATCTGTTGCTTTGGTCCTAGATGAAATTAAATACTGGGTTGTATGTGGGGTTTTGGGGGGAAATTTTTTATTGTTTTAATTAAACAAAAACACACACAAAAAAAGAATATTTCTTCATTACATCTTGTAGAAAGCATGTCGATTGGTTACAAATAAATTTCATGCGTTACTACCACAATTAGTTTTATACACCCTTCATATTTTTGATTTACATTTTAAATCGAAAATCTTTATGTATTTTGCCATCAATGTACCATCATTCTTATTTAGCTATATATTTAAATATGCTTTTATCTGGAATCATTTGTATTTAAAGACACAACCACCTAATGGCATTCATTAGCTATTCCTATAAACCTCCAATAATTACCCTTTTATAGCATATTCCCTCCCCCCCCAACTCACTATTTAAGGCTTATATCTGATTGCTTTTACCAATGCCAACACATGTAAATATCATTAAACATTATCCATTAACATTTCCTTATTATTATTGTAGTTATCTAACGAGAAAAGATTTTTTTTTAACCATTTATATCACATCTCCTCTCCTCCGACCCAAGAAAAATTACATCTTTATAATAAAATCTAAACAAAAGTTTGTTAGTAAAGTTTATGAGTACCCAAGAGAAATTACATCTTTATAACAAAATCTAAGCAAAAATGTATTAGTGAAATTGATAAATCTTTTTCCCAGGTCTCGATTTAAAGTTTATATCCAAATTGTTTTAACTAATTAAGATGATTATTATTATTATTATTATTATTATTATTATTATTATTATTATTATTATTATTATTATTATTATTATCATCATCATCATAATGAGTTATTAATTAACAAATAAACATTTTAAAGAAAACATTCTAAAAGTGTCTACAAAATCCTACTTATTAATCACCAAAGGTTTGGATTATCAACCTTCATTATCAGCCTGTGTCTTTCCAATAATAATACAATCTTATCTCTTTAGCCAGTTGTTGCATCAATTCTCTTATGAACTTCTTTATAAAGTTTTTAAAAACTTCTCTCCGCGGAACTTCCGGTTCCGGCGGCTACGGCGACGGGCAAGGACTTTGCCCACTCCCGCTCTTCGGTGGGCTTCCCCCGTCTTCGGGGGGGCACAGGACGCCCCGAAGAGGCGCCCTGCCGAAGGAGCGGCTCGCGGAAGGCTCTGGCACCGGCGGCGGCTGGTGGGGGCTTTTCCGCTTTGCTCCAGGCACCGGGGAGCAGTTTTGGAGGACGCGCCTGCGTCTCGCCCCATGCCGATCGGAGAATGCAAAACTGAAGGAAGCAGCGGCGGTGTGGTGAGATGCTTCCTCTCTTCATCCCCTTACTTTTGAATTGATAGACTTTTCAGTAATTTTAAAAGTTAACCTTTCGGATTTACTCTTTGAGGAGCGGCTAGAGGGGAGGGGGATTCCCCCCCCCCTTGGACAAGCGGCTTGTTAAAATTCTCCTCTCGCCCCCTGGGGAAGGAGGAGGGGGGAGAGCCAACTAACGATGCCTCACCCCAGTAAAAGTGCTTTTCATGGGACTTAGATCCAGAACTTATTGATGACCTGAGAACTTTTTGAACTTTTAAATTTTTTTCTATGCCTCTGAGCCCAAAGCTGGCAGGGCAAGATGGCACACTTCCGTTGTCTTTATGAACTGTGAAACCTGACTCCACCTTTAAAATTCAGGCTTCCGGTCTTTGTCTCCGAGTCACCCAGAGGAATCTCTTGTGGATTGTTATTTCCTGAACTCTTTGGAGAAAAAACTTTCATCTATTGCTAGAGTGACTAAAGAAACTCCCACCTGTTTGGATCCTCTGCCTTCTGGACTCGCCTGCCTGCTCTACTTCTCCAGCTGCCCAGTTCCTACACTGACTGATCTCTTTGTTTTATAAACCATGTCTCCAAAAAGACCACCTCCTGGAAAACCTGGCTTTGCCACTTCTGCTCCAACATCTGCAACATCCAGTCCAGCCACACAGTCAAAGATAACAGAACTGATGCAACCTAAGACTACAGAGATAGACCTTCAACAAATGCTTCAACAAATTCTACAGGGCCAGGAGGAAATCAAGAAACAGCTAAGGGAAATGAAAGATAAAATTAAAGAGAATCAAGTTCAAATTTATAAGAACTCACAGAGACTGGACCTTGTGGAGGGTGGGGTGGCGGAGGCGAGAGGGGGGGTAGAGGCTTTACAGAAGGGGAACAAAGAACTTGATATCCAACAAATGAAAACAGAGTTTGAGAGAATGTCCTTTTATCTTAGATTTCAAAATGTAATAGAAGCAGATGGGGAAAACATAAGGGACATTATGACTAATATTCTAGCTGAATACATACACAAAGATAAACAGCAGATGGAATGGGAGATAGATCTGGTCTATAGAGTGAATTCAGCATATGCCAGAACACACAATGTACCCAGGGAGGTTCATATTAAATTCCTTAGGAAAAGCACAAGAGATGAAATTCTGGGTGTACAAAGGGGGCAAACACTGACATACCACGACAGGGAGATAAACATTCTGAAGCAGATTCCCAAAAAAATTAGGGAGAAAAGGAAAAACTATTCGCAATTGGCGAATAAATTATACCAGAAGGGGGTGTGGTTTAGATGGTTGATGCCTGAAGGTATGCTGATATTCTGGGAGGAGACAAGAATCAGAATCAACACACCCATAGAGGCACAGGCCTTTATGGAAAAAAATAAAGCGAACCTAGAAAAAACAGAAGATACCACAATGGTCGCACAGGACACGGGAGGGGCCGGAGCTCTGCCAGCGGGGGGTGAAGGGGCAACACCAAGAAAGCTCAGATCACAAAAATGAATAAGAAAACCACAATGTTATAAACAGACGGAAAGTAATAATGAAATTATATCTAGACTATATATCATAACTATATAAACTGACTGAAAATTATTTTCTCTAGAATTAATATGCTGATTTTTTATGATTATGTATTAATGTTTGATATTTAGATGTAACCTATGAGTTTGGAGGGAGGGGGCGTCTGCCACACTTGCAACTGCCAAAATTTGTAACCATTCCACTTACCCTTTTCCTTATAAATGTTTTAAAAAACCAATAAAACTTTTTGAAAAAAAAAAAAACCTTCTCTCCGCACTTTTTTGCTTGAAAGATCTCTCATATAGTTGCCCTTGAACTGGTATTAAAATTAACATGTCTTTGATTATCTGATGTCTTTCTAAAGCTGTTTCTCTTTTTAATTCCATCATCAAATCCATATCTTGGCATGAGGGGTAGAGCTCCAGATCATCAAGTATATAATAATAACCAGGTTCATTTTTCCATGTTCCCTTCTTTCCACTTTCACTCATAGGTGCTCCATTATTAGGTTCATTTGTTATCTTATCTTTATCTTCTATGTCTTCACTCTCTTCTTTAATTTTTGAGGCTCCAGTCCCTTCATCTTTTATTGTGCCAGACAATAGTCTATCCAACTTCTTATCAAATCTCTCAAATCCTTCCAATATATTTAGAATTCCATCTAAAAAATCCTGGTAACTTAGGGTTTCTTCATCTGTATATAAATACATATTTCCCAGAAGAGAAGAAAAAGTTTAAAATCCACTGCCACTCTCGCTTTCAATGTTTCTTTTATATATAAAAATATTTTTGTTTTGGATTTGCTTAAACATAAGATTCTTTTAATTTTTTCAAAAAAAGTGAGGGTTCTATCTTTTCTTTTCTTTTCCTTCCCTTGTCCAAAATATTCCACAAAGACACCTGCAAGGGAACACTCCGTGTCCTTGAGCTCTTACAGATAAGCTGCAAACCCTCTAGTTACGTTAACAGAATCATAGAAAATAGAGCAAAGGATACATTGTTTCAAAAAAAGACCAAGTTCTGGCTTCCGAATGGCAGATTCAACTTTCTCTTATTCATATCAGTCTTAAGGAAAGCAAAAAATCTCTAAGTGTCTTTAATAAAATTTAATAAATAGTAAGAGGAAGGATTATTAAAGTAAAAAATTTTTTTAGATCAACCAAAAAATAAAGTAGCAAAGAATAGGAGAAAAAAAATCAATTCATTCACTTAAAAGGAGAAACGGGAAACGTTCCAATCACTTCAATCCACAAAACGTTGTTACATAGAAAAAGAAACAACCTTTCTAAGGCAGTCCAATAAAGATAAATTTCACTGCTTTATTCTTTTGCTTAAAGGACTAATTCATTTTTAAAACAAATTTCTTTGGGTAATCATTCTCAAAGAAAAAATCTCACCAGCTGGACTCACTTTCACTGCCTTCTTTCTGGAGCCATCTCCAACTTTGTCAGCCTGGGGGCTGTTGGTTTATCGCCGGCTTGGAGAACTTCCCTTGGGTCGATCAGGGACTTTGCGGTGTCCCTGAGACCAGCAAGAATTTGTCTCCCTGTCACCGTCTCTTCAGGATGGTTTAAGTCTATATGGACCGTGCAGCAGGTAAAAGAATAAACGGCGGTCTCGGACTATCGAGACCGCATGCTGTGTCATCGTGATGTCTGGCTCTCTTCTGGGTTGTATGTGTTGAAGTTACTAGAGGACCATGATATGTCATCTTCTCTGATCTCTTCCCCAGTTAGCCAAATGCAACTAACTCCAATAGTGGTGACAAGGGGAAAGGATAGCAACCGCTTAATTATAAAATTGGATTTACTCATAGTACTAAGTATGTTATGTTCAGTCTTTTAAATGTGAATACAGGTAGTTCTTGATTTAAAACGATTCATTTAGTGATCGTTCAAAGTTACAATATCACTGTAAAAAGTGACTTGACTATTTTTCAGACTTACAACTGTTGCAGGATCCCCATGGTCACATGATCAAAATTCAGATGGTTGGCAACTAACTCACATTTATGACAGTTGCAGTATTCCCGGGATCATGTGATCACCTTTTGCAAACTTCTGACAAGCAAAATCAATGGGGAAGCCAGATTCACTTAACCGTGTAACTAACTTAACAACTGCCATGATTCACTTAATAATTCTGGCAAGGAAGGTCATAAAATGGGGCAAAACTCACTTAACAAATGTGTTGCTTGGCAACATAAATTTGGGGCTCAGTTGTGGTTCTAAGTCCTGTATATAATTTAGTTGAACGATAATTAAATTTGCTGGCTAAATTTTTACAATTTTTACAATGCTTCTGTCCTGTGAAGCTTAGGGAAGACACATTCACCAACCTCTAGAGCAGTGCCCCCACCCACCTCTGGCCAAATACTCAGCCATAAACAAGCTGAATCCTTTTTTCTGGTTTGATGAACGTAGGAGGTCCTATCTACAAAGAGCATCTTATTTTTGCATCCATGCTGCTTGTCCTCACTTTGCAACTCCCCAGTGCACATGCGCACACTACAGGCGCGACCCCCCATTTTTTGCATGCTTTTTTCGCCCTCCCCAGGCTCCAGAGGCTTTATAGGAGCCTGGGGAGGGCGAAAACAGCCTCCCCCGCCCCCCTGGAAGCCCTCCGGAGGGTTTAGGGACCTTCAGGAGGTTTCCCTGAAGCCCCCGGAGCAGTCAAAATGACCCTCCGAGCAAACAGGAAGTGACTTCCGGTTTGCTCGGAAGGTCATTTTGAGTGCTCCAAAGGCTTCAGGGACCTTCAGGACGCTTCCCTGAAGCCTCCGGAGCAGTCAAAATGAATCTCTGAGCAAACCGGAAGTCCGTTCCCGAACTTCCGGTTTGCCCGTAGGGCTGGTTTTTTGCACTCCGGAGACTTCAGGGAAGCTCATGAAGCCTCCGGAGGGCCTCCGGGGGGGAGGCTCTTTCCGCCCTCCCCAGGCTCCTATAAAGCCTCTGGAGCCTGGGGAGGGTGAAAAATGGCTTTAAAAAAGGGTGAACTCACATGCCCTGACAAATGACTCCGCGTGCCACCTGTGTCACGCGTGCCATAGGTTCGCCATCACTGCTCTATAGACTTTACCTAGTGTAAGAAGAATAACTATGCATTAATTATTTTAAAAGAAAATAGTTTTTGGGGGGGGTGTTGTTTTTTTTAAAACAAAACTCCTTCCACAATATTTCAGTAATTAATAAACTAAACTAATTTAATAAACTAGTTTTCCAGGTTTGTGGGAGCAGGAACAGAGAAAAAAAGGCCTGGAGGATTCTTCACTCACCTCTGTTTTATATAACATGAGCTTATTCTGGGACTTACCCTGTTATTTCTGTTTTTGAAATTGTAGCTACTCGATCAATGATTTATCTGTTGCACCATAATGAATGTGGTTTGGAAGCTGCATGTGGCCCAGCCCTATTTTATACAATTAGCGTTGGCTTCTCATTGGCTTATTTTGTGGCTTTTGTTGCAACTGATTAGCGCCCATTTTCTTTTCAACAAAGAGGGAAGTGATGTTGCGAGCAATCCCAGCCTTTCGAAACATTAGTTAGTCCCTCTCATCTTTCTGCCTGGACCTAAGTTCTGGATAGGATCTCTTCTGACCTCTTAATTTGCCTAGAAGCTGTTGTTCCCATCAGCTGATATCTGCCTGACTATTTCTCGTGGTGTGTGTATGTGTGCGTGCACGTATGTTAGAGGGAGTTTCAGGAAGGGTAGGGCTTCATTTCCACTGGAAGTAACAACAAGGGAGCTATTTACAATTAGGATGCTGCCCTGTGAGACCCAGGGACCAAAGCCGTTGCATCAGAGGCTCTATTTGTCACAAACATGATGCCTGCTGTACGCCAGGCTTATGTTGCTGCTTAATCAAATACTCTGCTTGTATTATTACTGTGAACTTGTTCGGACGGATTTTTGGTATCAAAGAAAAGGATTGTTTTGGATGGAGTTTTCAGAAAGATGGGTACCTTGGCTTCAAACTGGCTTAGGAAAACCCTATCTCTGCCTAAGGTAAGTCTTAGTTTAAGGCCAGATACGGGGAGGAGGGGGGGAGCAAGGAGATGCCAAATTGCATTCTGTACTACTCTCTGAGGGTAAGTGGGAAATAATATTGACTATCTACCAACAGGAATATGCATTCCTCTTTGGTCCTCGGTTGGAAGGATAACATTTTTGGATCAGAGTTTAGGATTTTAGGATCATTATAGGAAATGTGGGGAAGATTGCCCGGTCTATTGATCTGATTATAGATAGGTATGTTCATAAATTTTTTGGCTTGGTTAGATCTTGTGGGTTCATAATGTATGTTGATTGCAATCTATGCAGACTGGTTTTGGAAAAAGGCTAACCAAGGTTTGTGTGTTGTTATTTAGCCAGTATGTTTTTAAAATCAGATCCCCTTCTACAGGGTGTGGAAAAGGTAGTTAATGTCTATGCATTAATACAAGCCAGGTAATATTGTTTCATTGGAGAAAGAACTTTATTTTCTATTTGTAAAGCACTAACTTTGGCAGAAAAAAAAATGTAAATGTGCATTTTGCATGTATGTGATAATATTTCACATCCATGTCTACGCATGTTCATTTAAAGAATTTGTGCATCCATCTGTACATGTATGAAAAAAGCTATTCATAACATATATAAAAGAGAGTGCTTAACTTTGTATTAGAAAGTGAAAGAAGGTGCATAGTATCACTCTGAGCCATCTGCATTACATTAACTTTAAATTAAAATGCTTCCAAAATTTTCATTGAATTCTAAAATTCTGTAATGCAGTACTTTCATCTTGTTCTAAAATAGACCAGATATATGAAGTATTGTTTATTCTGATCACTTTTGCGAGCTTTTGTCTATTTGTAAAAGACAACAGTTTTAATATTTTAGAATTGTAAACTGCCCAGAATTACCTAGTAAAGATGGGTGGCCCTAGAATAAAATAGTAAAATAAAATAATCTTCACCTTAGCTCACTGTCCTCTTATGAACCATCAGATATACTGGAAGTGCACAGAGGAACATTGGTAAAACAAGAAAAGATGGGCCTGATAATATTGGCAGTATTGGATTCTCTAGGTTTGGTGAGGCCATTCTCCAAATGCAATAGTTCAAGAGTTTTAATAATATTTTTTACTTTTCCAAAAAGTAGAATGTGTAATCCTGCTGCTTTATATATGTTTGATTCTCATTCTATGCTTCAAAGCTCTGGGATAGGGTCATTCTTGAAATGAATATGCATAGCTTTTGCAATATTGCTAAAAACACATTATGTAGCAAATAACAATCCAGTCTGGGGTTCCCAAGGAGAAGAGCATAAAAACCTGTATTTGATATCAACACAATTTGGTGTCCTTCCTGATTCACACAACATGCCAGAGTAGGTGAAAATAATAGGGTTGGGTAGTTTGCAGTTCGTGTTATGGGAGGCAGTCTTTTATCTTAGCAAGGCCATCAAGTGAAGCTAGAGCAAGACAATCTATTAGATTGGGCATAGTCTCCCAACTTTTGAGTTTCATCTCCATAATTCCCAAGATCATGTTGTTGAAATTGCCTGGCAACATGTGTGAATCTGATTGATGCATATTTTTGTCCTTTATGAGCAGGTGAAGATGGAAATGGGAATAGAAATGTTTTTTTTTTCTGGACGGCCTCCTGCTTCTGTCCTCATTCTTAGCTGCTTGCTAAATCCAAAAAAAAATCAGGCTGAATGGGATGGCCTCCTGTGACCCTTGCAAACTAGGATGCTAAATTGCAGCACGTGTCCCTGTGAATGTTGCCCACTCTTGAGTGAAGCCAACATCTAGATTGTTTCCTTGGGAACAGCTGTGTAAACATCCCAGTTGGGTGTGGTTAACTCAGCTTTAGAATTTTAATGTGAAATGGACCCAGCCCATGAAATAATTTTGTTTTGTGTGCATCACTAGAGGTTTTTAAGAAGAAGTGGAACAGCCATTTGTCCAGAATGGTATGGTGTCCTGCTTCACTAGGAGGTTGGACTAGAAGATCCCTAAGGTTTCTTCCAATTCTGTTATTCTGTTGGAATGGGACAAACTCATCCATATCTCTCTAATGAAAAAGTAATATCTTGGTGTAAGAAAAATAGGATAGGTACCTAACCATCAATTGTATTTGGGAATCCATTATGGGAATTAATTTTGGTTTATCACAACTATAAAGGTTCAGGAAGAATAAACCCATTTGAAACTCTAAAAGGTATAGATTGATAGTTTTAAAAGTATGAATCACTGGATAAAGTTAATGATATTTTTAATTTATTGTATTTTCTATATATCATGCTCCTTTGTCTTCGCTGCTTTATATGATTACTTATAATTCAGCTAGTATATGAAAGCAAATGATTGGTTTTAATGATATAAATTAACCCCACATATGTATACACCCTCATACACCCTCATGTATTTCTTTAATTCGAACCCCCACTTAGTCTTCCTGCTGGGGTTATAAAGTTACTGAATAAAATAAGCACACAAGGTATTTGGGGAGTGGGGAAAAATGGGAACAATGTATAAATAGAAACTTCCTGCTCCAGCAATTTAGACATTTCCTCCTGATATTTTGTTCTGGGAAAGTTTTGGATAAGGCAAAGCAGAGTACAGTTCTAGGGACATGAAGAGATCTTGTTATGTATTATAATGCATTCTACTGGTGCTTAGTAAGATCATGTTTCTCCAGGAGAGATCTAAAGGATTCTGTGAAATTGCCTTCTCTGAATCTGCAGTACTTCCTGGTTTATTCTAGAATTAAATCTAGAAGCCAGATTTCATTCAATCCTCCTCCCCCACTTCTAATCTCTAAATGCTACCGGAGGTTGAATTCTTCAGAGGAACGCTAACTGTAAAGGGGAGCTTTGTTCAGTGTAGTTTAAGATTGCAACTTATAAAGTTCCCAAGTCTTTTAAAAAACTGGATTTATCTCCATTCCTTGTTCACAAATGTTGCTAAGAGATTATGCTACTATCAGCTAGCATAGTTTCCTTTTTCATGTCTACATTTTCCCTCCACTTTTCTAGGGACACTGGCAGAAAAGATCTGTAATTAAGTATGAGCATCTTATTGAAACAACCCCTCCCCCCAATATATTTAATACCTTCTATTCGAATTGTGATACAGATGGGAATATCAAATTGGGACTTGCTCTGGATTTTATTTTCTCTACTTCTCTGATTTTTCTCCTGTGTTATCTTTGATGAGCATCTTCAATATGTTATGAAATGCAACACTATGCAATTGTGCAACTCCAGAGAAATGAGAAAACAGCACTTTAAAAATAAATTCTCCAACCAGGGAATATGGGATGTTTTTCAAAGTGGAGATTTATAGTACTTTTTATGAGCCACCTCAAATTCACAACCCCTCCTATCCCAACACACATCAGATGTTATCTTTGCTATTCATATGGGGTTTTGAAAATCAGCAGAGGCTCGATTTCTTCAGTTTTTCTGCTAATTGTGTTAATCTGTGATGGAAAAAATATGACATTTTCCCTCTTTATCTCCCTCTCAATCTTTCTACCTTAGGTATTTTCAAGATCCCCTCAAATTATGCAGGCACAACGTAAACCTTCAAGGTAAACCTCAAGAGTTGACAAGATTTTTGTACAAAGTATCTTATCTATGGAGCTCCAACCACTGTGCTATTAGTACCATTTATGTTTCAACCCTGTTGTAAATTGATGTGGAAAACAAAAGTAAGAAAGACCAGATTAGACTGTGAAGCTGCACTCTCTTCCCACAATGGTCAACCAAATGTCTCCAGGAAACCCACAGGAGGACATGAACATTATAGCACCAACAGTTCTAATTCCAGCAATTACTATTCTGTACTATTCACTACTTTCAACTCTGGAGGAAGATGATGTGTTGTAGAACCCGAAAGTTTTGTCCTCCATGAATTTTATACTTACACAGAACCATTAGTATAGATCTGTGTTTCTCAACCTCAGCAACTTTGAGATGTGTGGACTTCAGCTCCCACAATTGTTGAATGAATAATTCTGGTGGGGGAAACTTGGGAGCTGAAATCCACATCTTAAACTGGCTGAGGTTCAGGAACATGGATGTAGATGTTATTCTACTTCATGGAGAGTCTCTAATTCAGCAACATTTGTCTCACAATAGTTTTATAAGTGCTAGTAGACTATTTGTTGCGTTTAGTTCTTTGCTACCCATTTGTACAAATGGCTTAATTTTGATGTATTCATGTTAGATTTGTATTCTGATTTACCATCAGGAATTCAAGGCAATATACTCTGCACACCCTCCTCATTTTCCCTTGTCGCCTTCTCCTCATCCTATAATGCCTTAGGACTTCTTGAAATGATTATCCCTTCTGCGGTGATCTCTGGGAATCCCTTGGTTTCATATCCTATTTAATCCCAGCCATACTTCTTTATGGAAAAGTGATCTATATTTACCAGCATTTCAATTAAAAATGGAAGCTACAAATATCATCTTGCAGAAAAGTGTAATTTTGAAAGGAGTATCCTGTTTCCCCAATTCAGATTCAAAAACGTACTTACAAGGAAATTTAATTAAACGTTTTCCTGGAAAAAAAAATGTTGAGAACAGAATCTGAGACGCCAACTTGTTAACACTCCAAGAACACACTTTAGAATTGACAACACAATAAAGTAAAAAAGTGCTTGCTGATGTGTACCCAGGCAAATCCTTCACAACTTAACATCTTATATCTCAACTGTTGATTATTCAGTTGTTTTTCTTTGGCCTAGGAACTTGAGCCTAAACCAGGCCATGGAAGACACTTGTGAACTAGACCTGGTATATGTCACAGAACGGATAATTGCTGTCAACTTTGCAAGTTTGTCAGAAGAACAAATCTTCTGCAGCAACCTGAAGGAGGTGGCTCAAATGCTTAAATCCAAGCATGGGGACAGTTACTTGGTAAGAACTTTGGAAGGCTGTGACTCAATTTCATAACTTGCTTTAAAAAACTTTCCAAGAAGGGAATGTTTTCTGGAATTCTGTCTTGGTGGTTCACTCCAAAAAGAGTTGTACTGTAATATCTTATGGATACTGACCGGAATTTTTCCAGAACTTATTTTTTCTCTAATTATCGTTCTTGCATGAATTGTTATTTTGTGATATGGCATTCCTTTGCCAATTCATCCATTCACCTTTATTATCAATTCTGAAAACTATGTTTTATTATGAGGTAACTCTAACAGGGCCAAGATCCTAAAAACAAAACAAAATCATTGTCTGCTATAGTTTCTTTTCAGTTTTCATTTCAATGAGCTGCATGCAATATAATTAGACTGCTTGGTGATGTCAGTAATGAAAAACTTAAAAACCCATATTTGAAGTTTTTGAAAATTTGGAAGGACAAAATTTTGTGTGTAGGTATTTCACTGACCTGAAACTATGTATTTTTGTTGTTTGGGTGTTTTCCACCATTCTGTACAAAGCCCAAGGTATACCTCACAAGCTGAATCTTCTAATCTTGTATAATTTCTCTTCTCTCTCTTAGCTTCTTAATCTGTCAGAGAGGAGGCATGACATCAGCAAGCTGCATTCCAAGGTATGGTGGACTGTTACTTAAGCAAATAATATTTCCAGTAGTGTGGTTGGATGAGAAAGAGAACTGGTCCAGGACAGGGGTGTCAAACCTGCAGTCCGTGGGCCAGATGTGTCACTTGCTGGTCACACCCACCCTGTTTTAGCAAAGGGATAAAAGTCGCAATACGTCACATGAAGGCAACATGACGAGAGTTTGACACCCCTGGTCCAGGACAAAAACTCATTTATAACTTTTTCACAGCTACAAATTAGTTACCAAGTACATTACATATACTATCCTATGGATTTATTTCCTTATCATGGCCTTTGATTTCTTCCCACCCACCACATCTTCTTCTTTCATCCTTAGTAAATAAAGTAGTAAATAAAAATAACTTTATTCACTCATCGAATAATGAAATACATTCCGTAAACAGGTATTGTATTCCCTGAAATTGGACGTCATCAGAACCTTGGGGTGCACCTGTGGACACCTGTAGCCAGAAATACAGTATGTCTGGAGGACCTCATGATAAAATTACTTAATGTGATGTTACAAACATTTTGCAAGAGGTTGGCGGTCTTTATCTGAAATCCCATGAAACCGCAAGGAGTCAAAATGTCACAGGTCTGCTAGAGTTTGTACATTTTAACGTGTTCTTCCTTCTCCATTAGTGACAACTCAGTGAAAATGAATTTGTGTGCACTCTGTAATTCAGGAAAAATCAGCTTTTGGAACCTAGGTTCCAAAACCCCAAACCGTTTCTCAGAATGGAGAAATCAATGTTTGCTAGGAAAGGAAGATGTCTGATTCCAGTCGCTATTTTGAATAATAAAATAAGTGGCTTCAGTTGCCAAGGAAGGCGTGGGTAGATTTATGTACATTGATTGTGCAAATTTTCCTGTATTCATCTTTTTGACAGCTAGACAGTACACAGTATCTGCAAAAGAAGGGCTATAATTTTTTTCAGACCCTGAAATGAAGAAACAGGCTCCACTGTTTACATATGATTCATTGGACTACATTCTAAAAAGTTAATGTTAACTATGAAGCTGTGATCAATTTCATTTACTGTAAACTTACAGTCTTTTAAGACCACAGCCAAGGCAGCAACTCCACTTCTCTTGAGCTACTTTTTGCCTCCTAATTGGGTAATCACAGAGAGCTGCCTCCTCTAGATGTATCCCATTCATTTTTGGCCATTAATTACATTGTGTAGCCATTGTCTTTGGCATCCAAAGAGGTTGTTCCTCAAGCTACAGCCAGCACTTGCCTCTGCTCTAAATTCTGGAAATGGTCCTAGCATTGTAATCTAGGTTTGCCACTATATTTATCAGGTGATTATGGCCAGAGGTTATTCAGACTGAATTAGCAAGCTAGAGGAACAGAAAAGAGGAATGAAAGGTGAACACTATGACTGAGAGGCAGAGAGAGGAACGGGTTTTTAAAAGGCAAGCCTTTTTCTAGAGTGGAATGCAGCAATAATACATGGAAAAGTGAGATGAATTATACATTGGATTTCATGGCATTTACTTCCTTGATTACTCTGCTTTCATACAATACATTTCGAGCAAGAAATTCAATTATTTATTTCAAACAACCTCATTGTTTCAATGTTAAAGAAACAAATCCCAAAGCTTATGGGAAAGTAATTTGCTAAATCTTCAGAGATGTCATGACAGAAGTTTTCATGTTCAGAGTCAATCAACACTCATCTTCCCCTCTAGAGCCGAGGTATCACAGTGGTTAGAGTACAGTACTGCAGGTTACTTCCGTTGACTGCCAGCTGCCTGCAATTTGACAGTTCCAATCCAATTCTTCAGCTCTGAACTGAAGAAGCTTCTTGGATGAGAAGCAAAATGTCTTCGAAGAAAAACCAGAAAGTCCAGTTGCCTCTTGAAAAAAGCACCTTTTGGGTCTAAGATTAGTAGTTGCTTTTCTGAGAAGGAAGTTACATTTTTACTTAGAACTAATGCCGATTCTCCTTTGCTTTCTGTACTTTTCAATCAACTAATAAAAAATAATGTGCTCCTTTGACAAAATACTGTACTGATAAAGTTACTAGATGAAGATGGGGTCCTGGTTTTGACTTAAGATATCCCCTGGTGATTAAACAAGATTGTTACCAAGGACTCACTATTGGGCAAAATCTTAATATACCACTGCCATTTCCATGGACAGGAAATTTCCATTTTGAGGAAGCTGCTGTCTTGGAAATTGATGAGCTGTGAAAACACCCAGAAGGAAACTAAGAGTTCTAGTTAGTTTATAGCTAATTAACTCTGATCAGTTTCACTCCTGCTCCCCTTGCTTGGGTTGCTGGATGTGTGGAAGAGTTGGAAGGAAGCGAAGAGAGAAGCAAAAGCTCTGCAAGCAATCAAGATTGCCTGGATCAGTCTCAAATGTTTTTTTGTAATGGAATGAGAAAATGACCTTGGAAGACCGGAGAAGGGAGGAAGAGATGCTACCTAGGGGATGATCAAATAAAAGGGGGAGAAAGCCAGCAATGAGTAACCAGGCAGAAGGAAAAACTTAGAAAGGAACCACCCTAACTTATCAGGTCATAAGAAGAGAAAGAGGAAGATTTTTTTTTTCAGACCTGCTATATTCTGTTAATGTCCTCTTGCAATAAAATACATTTAGTTCATCTGGTCATGTTTTCTGTCTGGTCTATTTAAGAGGTTGACATCAATCTTGCAAGCCTGAAAATACAAATCTCCCACCATCTTTTTTCTTTTACTGCTTGTTAAATTAGGGAAGATCCTTTCTAAGACTTTCTCTGCCCATTACTCATTCGCGGGCTCCCGTCCCTTTTATCTGATTGCTCCCCAGGCAGCATCTTTCCCTTCCTCCCATCTTCCAAGGTCATTCTCACATTCCATTATAGTTTCAAACCAGGATCAAAAGGATTGGGGGGGAAAAAAAAACCTTGGCAATCTCCAAAGTACTGTAATCATAGTCTGATGGCTTCTGGCAATTAAAGTCTCTGTGACATTATGGCAGCGAGCATGGTGAAACCAACAAACCATGGTTGGCGTTACATTTATTATTAGCTGACCTAAAATGTATTGGTGTGCCAACTGAAAGATAATGACCCTTCTTTTTTTTTAGCACTTCTTCAAAATTTGTGATGGAATTATCTTATCAAAATACCCACATTAGGGGAAATCCCATGCAAATATGTCTTTATTGGGGAAGAACCTTAATATTAATTTTCACATGAATTCCGCCATCACAGTTTGATGAAAGAAATGAGTCAAACACGCTTTGAAAGTCTCAAAAGCAATTAAAAGTGAGCCAGTGAAATCCATCTATCCATCTCCAATTACAACTTCACATTCCCTGCATGCCGAACATCTTTGTGGCATGCAACTCTCTATTCTTGCATAGAATCTGTTTGCAGGGATGCTCCCAGCAAGGATTAAGTGTAGAGAAATTGAGAAAGTGCCAAGGAATTAGGCAAGGCTCCACTTTTTAAAATTGTGTGTGTAATTTGAAATGAAAACGATTCCCGAGGAGAGCTCTTTTTTCAAGGAAAAAGATCCTCATTTCATATTATCCACCTGGATCATGTGCATTATTATTATTATTTTCTTTTTAAACTTTTTTTGGGGGATGGGACAACAAATTTCTAAGATAAGGTTGATGTAGTTTTGATCCAGCTTGATTTACAAGGGAAGGTGCCGCATCTTAATTTCATTCCTGGTTAAGAAGGTGCCCCACCAATTACTAGCAAGGATCCCTAAGAGTGGTCGGGCTGCTAATGTTTGTCACCGCATAACTTGGCTTGCCCTCTTTTGCCAACCCAGGCAAGAAATGATTCACAGTTGTGTCTTGAATGAATGAAATAGAAAATCCAAAATATGCCTTTGTCAACAATCATAAATAATAATAAAGAATTGGAAAATAGCTGTCTTAAAATAGAATAGAATTCTTTATTGTCCAAATGTAATTGGACACACAAGGAATTTGTCTTTGGTGCATAGGCTCTCAGTGTACATAAAAAGACAAGATACATTCGTCAAGAATCATAAGGTACAACACTTAATAATAGTCATAAGGTGCAAATAAGCAATGAGAAAACAATCAATATAAATTGTAAGGTTACAAGCAACAAGTTACATTCCTGCAGTCATAAATGGCAGGAGATGGGTGATAGGAACGATGAGAAGACTAATAGTAATAGCAATGCAGCCTTAGTGAGTAGTTTGACAGTGGTGAGGGAATTATTTGTTTAGCAGAGTGATGGAGTAATGGTGGAACCAATCCTGCAGATTTTGTGTTCTGGAACAACTTGTGAAAGTTGTTGTCTGATAACTAAAAGAACTTAAGATAGAAATGATTTTATAACAGCTTTATGTCTTTCTTCTCACGTATGGAACCCCTCTTTCTCCTTGTACTACAGGTCCTGGATTTCGGGTGGCCTGACTTACACACTCCTGCCCTGGAGAAGATATGCAGCATCTGCAAGGCCATGGACACATGGCTCAATGCTGACCCACACAATGTGGTAGTGTTGCATAATAAGGTGAGAGGAAAGAAAGGGAAATCCTTGGAGGATGGTTGCAGAGAGAACTGGGGGGGGGGGTTTGCCTCTGCTTAAGCATCACAATTAAGGCAAATAACATTTAGCACAGGAGTCCCCAACCTTTCCAATTCCGTGGACCAGCAGCGGCAGAACTGGTGGCGGTGGTGGTGGGGAGAGAGGATGGTTTTGTGCATGCACCTGCTGCTTGTGCAAATTGAGCTTCGCACGCTCACACACTTGCCCACCGCTTGTGCGGCCCAGTTCCCAATGGGCTGCAGACCGGTACTGGGTCACGGACCAGGGATTGGTGACCCCTGATTTAGCAAACGGATTGAACCTGGCAAAAGGAGCTTCTGGATAGTTTTTATTCTGATTTTGTAAAGCAAATACATGACCAGTGCATGTAATCTCAAGGCCAGCTTTGTTTATGGCTAGGAGGACTCCCTCATTCTCCTGATTGTAACTGTCTTGCTTATGGCTAAAGAATCATCTTCTGAATTGTTATCCACGAACAGAAAGTGTATTCTTATTTTTGGCAATGTTCTATCTGCTATTGCCATGCTTGTAAGCCATTTGCTAGGCACACAGTTGTGTATTCCTCCCCGTCCCCGATTACTGTAACACAGTTTTTTGCAAACTTTGTGCTAGATTTGGCCTCAGCTGGATGTTCAGCCTGTGCTTCAGATAGTGATGAAAACAGGATGTGTAATCTCAGCCCTGCTTTCTTGTGATGGGAATATTTTCAGCTTTTTCCACCGAACTTCCTGTTCTCACTGTTTAGTTTTCAGTTTTATGGGTATTATTCAGCACTCTTATATAATTGTTTTTTGCTGTGCATTTGTGATTGGTCTATGCATGCTTCTGCATCGCTGGTGCTTCCATTAATTGATATCGTTATGCTTAAAGATGTTCCTCTACTATATCAGATGTTCCTAAATTATATCGGATTTGATGTAGTTCAAAAGTTGATTCCTCTCCCCTGGATATTCTTTTAAGACTGTAGTCTTGAAAGGCATAAAGCATGAGTTTTAGCAACTGCATCAGATAAGGCTTCCCAAAAAATTTTGAAGAAAAAATTGAGTATTGAAACCAGGACGACATTCAGTTAAGTCTACATGCCTAAAACTTCAATAGAAGCTTTCTGCGGTTGTGTTAAGGTAACATGTGTAAGCAGCCGGTTGAAGAGCTGTCAGCTCATTTGTTCAGTGGGCCACACTTTGCTTGCTTTAACCTTGGTTTGTTTGGCTGTTGGTTGACTTAGCCTGCTT
The DNA here is from genome assembly GCF_964273705.1 of Natrix helvetica. Lineage (NCBI taxonomy): Eukaryota > Metazoa > Chordata > Lepidosauria > Squamata > Natricidae > Natrix > Natrix helvetica. The sequence goes on from NC_138548.1 coordinate 128,450,412, forward strand.
GCAAACTCAGCCTATTTATTTAACTTATGGTTCAGTGTCATATGGTTCATATGCAGATCTAGGAAATAGATGGATTCACCAACCAAGGTTGTGTGAAACTTATCCTTCATTGCCAGAACTTGAAAATGAGTTTTTACTGTAACCGTGAGTTTTTACAATTTTTACAGTGGTTAAAATGCAGTATTGCATGCTAATTCTGCCCACTGCCAGCAGTTTGATTCTCACCAGGCTCAAGGTTGACTCAGCCTTCCATCCTTCCGAGGTCGGTAAAATGAGGAATCAGATTGTTGGGGGCAATATGATAACTCTGTAAACCGCCCAGAGCAGATTGTAAAGCACTATGAAGCGGTATATAAGTCTAAATGCTATTGCTACGGCTACTGTAACTAATTTGTTCTTATTCTTTTGGAGCTGCTAGGTATTGAGGTCATAGCTTCCATTCTCTTGCTATTACTCTGCGATTTGTATTACTCCAGTGACACAGCATTATTTGAACTTTTTGTTTTTTCCAATTACATTCTAAAGCACAGTTTAAGTTTCTCATGAAATAAATACATACGTGTGTTCTTACTTCTTTGTTAAACATATTAGCCCCTGGGTTAAATTGCAGAAAATGGAAAAAGTAGGTATGTTGTTATCCTAGGAGAGTTAACATTAAATAAGGGGATGGGATGGAGGGGTCGCAGTATATTCCATGTATCTCAAGGGATATAGGGAAGGAGTAGTTACTCCAGGTAATAGGCTTTCCTGCCCAAAATTCCCTAGGTAGTGGTGCATTTGGGAAAATTTCTAAAACTGCACACTTCGCCCTCTGGGGAACTGCAACACCATAGCACATCACTTTGATTATGTGATTGTGAGTACATGCAAGACATTAAGTTTTGATGAGTTGTGGATTGGACTGGATGACCATTATGACTGTTTCTGACTTCATGTTCTGTGGTTCAATGATTTGATGTCTTTTATGCTTTGATATTGTGGTCTATTTGGGCACGAGTAAAGGGATACACAAAAGGGGCGCGGTGGCTCAGTGGCTAAGACGCTGAGCTTGTCGATCAGAAAGGTTGGCAGTTTGGCGGTTCGAATTGCTAGCCCCCCTGTAACCGAGTGAGCTCCCATTACTTGTCCCAGCTTCTGCCAACCTAGCAGTTTGAAATCACGTACAAAATGCAAGTAGAAAAATAGGAACCACCTTTGGTGGGAAGGTAACAGCGTTCCATGTGCTTTCAGCATTTAGTCATGCCGGCCACATGACCACAGAGATGTCTTCGGACAGCGCCGGCCCTTTGGCTTTGAAACGGAGATGAGCACCGTCCCCTAGAGTGGGGAACAACTAGTGCATACAGTATGTGCAAGGGGAACCTTTACCTTTAAAGGAATATACGGGTAGTCATTGTCTTACTACCATTCATTTAGTGATTGTTTGAAGTTACAACGGCACTGCAAAGAAGTGATTTCTGACTTTTTTTTCATAGTTATGACCATTGCAGCATCCCCATGGTCATGCGATAAAATGTTGGATATTTGGCAGCTGCATGTATTTATGATGGTTGTAGTGTCCGGGGTGTGTGTGTGTGTCTCATGTGATCAGCTTTTGCAACTTCCTAACAAGCAAAGTCAATGGGGAAGTCAGTTTCAGTTAACAACCATATTACTAGTTTAACAACTGCAGTTATTAAACAACTTAATAACTGTGATAAGGAAGGTTGAAAAATCGAGCAAAACTCACTTACCCTGCTTAGCCATAGAGATTTTTTTGACTCAATTGTGATAGAGGACTACCTACAGATACTTTTAAATACTACAGATTTTTTTTAAAAGTTTTTTTTAACACTTATGATATGATTGATTTTTTCACAGAAGCCTCTTGAAATAGAGGGCCTCATGAAATTAATCTGTAGGCTGCAAGTTATATATCCCTGAAACATGTAAAGGCTGACAACAGACTCACAGCCAAATTTGTCATGATGGGGCAGCTGCTCGCATATTTGCTCTGCTCCCAAGAATAGGATCAGATAGGATCCCTGCTTTCAAAAATAGGAAACTGCAACAGAGTACTAACAATTTATCAGATACATCACTTTTCTTCTTGTGTTCCCTTTACCTCTGCCATTTGTGCTGAGATGAGTTAAACATACTTAATACAAGAGAGCGTGGAAGGAAAGGAGAGCTAAATATCTCCATCAGTTCACATCAGGGTAAAAAAAAAAGGGAGATATTCTACTGCCAATGAGAATGGAGGAAAGGAAATAGATGTAGCTGCCCAATCACACTCTGTTCCATGTTCTGCTTGGTCCATTGTGTTTTCCAGGTAGTCCTAGATTCTCGACCACAATTGAGCCCAACATTTCCATTGCTAAACATTTGTTAAGTGAATTTTGCCCCATGTTGCTACCTTTCTTGCCACAGTTCAGCGGTGTGTTATGACCGGTACACCCTGATATGGGTGTACCGGTGCCTGCCGGGAGCACCAGGTACCATTCTGGTATGGTTCTCCAGAGGGCCCACCCGTGCTCCTTACTGGTATTTGAGGTTTTTGGGGCTTCCGCGCACAGGCATGGAGCATACGGCGCCTGTGCAACACTCCGCCGAGCAGCTGGAGCGTTGCAGGCGGTAAGTTCGCATGCACGCGCTGTGCACATGTGCACACACATTGCACATGTTCATGTGGTGGACGCCCGGCTCCGTTGCACCGTACCAGTTGCACCGGGATCCGGAACCCACTGCTGCCACAGTTGTTAAGCAAATCACTGCAATTGTTAAGTAAGTAGCATGGTTGTGCTACTTAACTTAAAGTGAAGGTGGTTCTCTCATTGACTTGGCTTATCAGAAGGTCACGAAAGGGAATCAAATGACCCTAGGACCCTTCAACCATCATACATATGCTATATGTCTTAATTTTGATCATGTGACCATGGGGATGCTGCAACAGGTTGTAAGTGTGAAAAACGGTCAATTTTTTCAGTACTGTTGTAGCTTCGAATGGGCACTAAATAAGCTGTTGCAAGTCAAAGATGACCTGTACTGGCTTTCTAATTTTAGAATGGCCCTTTGATGATGCTCCAATTTGTTCTTCTTCTCTGTGTTCGAGGAGTAACAGAGGTGCACAGGTTTTCTCCAGAATTTTTCGGAGAAGAAAACTCTGAAATAGCGAAACCTACCCCAAAATCCAACCAGCACAGTTATTATTCAAGGGGGCAGCGCCATCTATTGGTTAATTTGCTCCATCGGACAACGATCCAGACACATTTATGGAATAATAACATGTGTTGGTCCTTATAGCACTCTTAATAAATTTTCCTTCCCTTTGGAAACCATTGTTCAATTATGCCTTCCTGTAAAACATTCATGGTTGCTTATTTTTGCTGACTTACTTGAGCTGTGCCTCTGTTAATCCGTCTTAGTATTTGACACTAGACCAGGTGGCATCTGTTCTCATTCAAATAGGTCCATGTTGTGGGGAGTTTATTCCTGGAAACTTGCCAGGAATTTAACCTTTTAAAATTTCAAAACAAATCAATGCCACCCATACCAGACTTTTCTCACCTGATGCCCTCCAGACGTGTTAGAACTGAAGCTTCCAAAATTCTTTAATCGGGTGATGGATGTTAACAAGGCACCTGGGAGCTGCGATCGCAATACAGCTGGAAGATACCAAATTGGGGGAAAAAATTATGCTGCACCAGTGCATGGAGTTTATCAACGATTTGCTTTCAATTTTTCAAAAAGTTCTGATGTATTTTATGACCAACACTAGAGGCATTGTATGGGGAAGCGTAATTGCAAATAGAAATTTGAGTACACATTTCTGGGTGACATTTAAAAAATCAGATTAATGCCCAGCCCCTGCAAAAGGTTAATTGTCCCATGTAATTAAAATCGCTTTTCTTCAGAAAGTGCTATCCAAATGGCATTAGTGAAGATACAAGGCCTGTAGTCTTTCCTCTTCCAGGCAGGATTACTGAGGATGCTGATTTATTACTTCCTTTCAACTTTTCTTTGTGTCTGCAGGGGAACAGAGGTCGAACAGGGGTTGTTATTGCTGCTTACATGCACTATAGCAATATTTCAGCCAGGTAAGAAAACTACATATTGGGGTGTCTATAAAGAGCTAGAAAAGCAGTGGATTTAATTCAGACAGGGTAGTGATGTTGGAAATCTGCTTATTTAGAAACTTATGAAATCCACTTTGATAATAGAATCCCAAACTTTAGACAAAGCCTGATTTCCCTCCCAATATACACTCACAAATACACGTCTTTGCCAAGGCTTCTTGACATGATTGCCAAACAAGATGACATTGTTACAGATTTTAGAAGGTTGCCTAAAATTCTTACATGGATCAGGAAATTGCATGGAGATTTTATCCATAGCCCTTTTTTGCTGTTAGAAAAAGCATCTCTATTTAGTTCATAAGGACAGGATGAATTTTGCTAATCACAAGCACAAAGTAGAGAGACCAAGGAGGGAAAATGAAAACACAAAATACATATTTACACGTAAAATTACTGAACTGGGGTGTATGTGTGTTATTCTCAATATTGGACCGCATTAATGATTGAAGGATGGCATGTTGCATTTCTACAATTAAGTAACCCATCCCCACTCCAGACTAGAAGTTAGAACTTCAAACAGGGAGCAAAATAGTACACTTCTATTACAAAAGACATAGAGTCAGTATCTCATGGTCTAGAAGCAAACGTAAAACACAATACTTTTCTCAAATCTGGTACTTTCTTGATGGGTGGGAATTAGTTAACCCAACTGGAGGGCACCGGGTGGAGAAAGACTGGAAGGAGATGATTAACTTTAAATGGCTGTTTGTAAACTGGCCCAATGTAATTTTAAATTTAAATCAGCAAATGTTATTTTATGGATGCAATTATAGTATTTGTGATTGAACACAAACAATGGTGGATGGATGGGCCAAAGTACTGCAGAAAGAACTCCCAAGGAAACTCTTATCATCCCAGAAGTAGAACTTGTACTGATACTTCTCTTTATTCCACAGTGCAGATCAAGCTCTGGACCGGTTTGCCATGAAGAGGTTTTACGAGGACAAGGTGATCCCAGCTGGGCAGCCATCTCAGAAGAGGTTAGTCTGCCTCTCCTTCTGGGGAAAACCCTTTATGGTGCTTTCAACACATACATGCAGAGATGTTCAGAGGACTCACGGAATCTCTCCATTCACATTAATATTACACTTTTTGTTTGTGTACCTTAGTAAGCCTCAGTATTTTTTATTCATTGCTTGTTCAGAACCAAAATTTAACAAATGACATAGTTATTAAAATTAGAGATAAAGTAGGCTTCAACCCCAATCATAACCCAGTTCAGAACAATAGCTTCCAAGACATACAAGTTTCTGTTGGGTTCTAGACTTCTTCTGCAGTTAGGTACGACCCATCTGTTCATAAAATAAATTTATTTAACGAATGTAGGATCAACTGATTTTGCTTGGAAAACTTTAATGTTTGCAGATATTGTAGTTGCAAACGCAGATAATGATCCTCAGAACATATATAATGCTGAAATTCCTACTGAATTTTCTTCAGCTTCTAATGCATTTCCAGTCAATTTCACTTGGTGGTGCTGAGCCAACAAAAATCTGTGTGCAGCATTTTTGATGGGCAAAAGACATCCAAACTTGTAGCCTCTAAAGCTTCTTTGCATGCCTTTCATTTTGAAGGACATCATAAAAACTTCAATATCGGTATCTGAACTTTGAAGAAGAATCTTTCTTATGGCAGTCTTTTCAGTGGTGAAAATAATTATCATTATTATTTCTTACACTCATATACAGTATGTGTAATTGTTGAAAATAGCAACCTCACTTTTCTTTTCTTTTTCGTGTTTGCTCTAAAGACAAGAGAGATTGAAAGAAAGAAAAATATGAGAATGCATTTTAATTTTTTTCACAAAATGATATGACTTAAAATAAGAAATTTTAATAAATTATTTTATTAAAAGAAGCACCCTCCACAAATCCTTAAATTATTTGAGAAGGCTCTCTCTCTCTCTCTCTCTCTCTCTCTCTCTCTCTCTCTCTCTCTCTCTCTCTCTCTCTTCTCTCTCTCTCTCTCTCTTTCTCTCATCTATCAATATCTATCTATCTATCTATCTATCTATCTATCTATCTATCTATCTATCTATCTATCTATCTATCTATCATCTATCATCTATCATCTGTCTGTCTGTCTGTCCGTCCATCCATCCATCCATCCATCCATCCATCCATCCATCCATCCATCCAAATATTTGAAAAAATCCCACACAGAAGTTTTAGATGGCATAAATGTCCCCTTCAACTCTAGTGACTCATTGAAGTATAAATATTCCAAGAGACTCTATCTAAATACCCTGCTACTATTTTTGTTTCTACTCTAGATATGTCTATTACTTCAGCGGTCTGCTGTCTGGCACCATCAAAATGAACAACAAGCCCCTCTTCTTGCATCATGTCATCATGCATGGAATACCCAACTTTGAATCCAAAGGAGGTAACTGACCTTTCCATCACACATTCAATTATAGGTCGCCACTGGGTGGAAAGATACCATATGGGTCCTTACAACTTTTATTTTTCTTCACTGACTACCTTTCTGGCTAGAGGGGTTCCAAAGGAACACGGTTGCAAGCATAGTGAAGTGACGGAATGGACTACACCATTTTCAAGAATCAGTGGGAGAAAGCTGTTCTTGAATTATCTCCTATGGTACAGTCTCTATAGAAATAAAAAGCCAGATGGGAAATGGGATTGCTCCTACGGATGTTCTAGGGTTGTGTTTAAAGGGATTTCATCTTTCCTGGGAGCAACACTCCTCATTTGTAGCTGAAAATGGTGAAGCCTCTTCTACTGTTTCTGCATTCTGCTTCCTATTCCTATTCCACAGACTGCCTTCAGTCTTTGTTGCTATAAAGACAGCTTAGCTGTATGAGTAAATAAATCCAAGAAGGGACGAACAGAGAAGTGTAAAATCTGGTTTATTGTCTGTGTTAAAAGACACAACGATTACAATTTACTCAATGCAGTTATAGAGTAATTTGTATCCTAACGAGTAGGTTAAGCTTTCAGCAGTCTAAAAAGTACATGGTTGATTCATCAAAATATCTCTCTCTCTGTAACTTGATTGTGGCTGGTCTGGATGTTGGGCATATAATTCACAAACCGAAAGCTATCTTAGTTTATTTAATTTTCTATTTCCTGAGTTTTGACACTTAACAGAGTCCTATATCAGACTTGAGCAGAGAAAGCATTAAGCCAATGTTAGTCTCCCACAGCAATTTGAAGATGTGTGGACTTCACCTCCCAGAATTTGCCCAGCCAGCATGTGTCTAAACACTGTAGTTAAACTGTCTCAAAATAAAGTATAAACCTACTGTTTGACCACGCCTTACTGCTTCCCACAACTTCTAGCACTGACACAAACCAAGTGTTGTTTGTTACAAGGAGGATATTGTCATTCTCCTCCAGTGAGACTGTTTGCCTTGCTCCCTTCATGTTGCTTTCTCTGTAACTAATCTGTAACGAAGGTCCCTTTTTCTCTGTCTGTTTTGTTTCTTAGGCTGCCGGCCCTTCCTCAAGATATATCAGGCAATGCAACCGGTCTACACATCAGGAATCTAGTAAATGGAGTTGCCATTATTATTTTGATTTCCAGCACTCAGATTTCTTCTCGGTCCTGATGCAAAGCCGAGTAGAACTTTCTATGAGCTTTGCAGTAGAGGTGGTATCCTGCAGACCTAGTTCCGTGTGTTATTCTGAGTTTTGATCTAGAGTATATGGCTGACACGGAGACCCATGCTGTTCCTGGGGCTGCATTTATTTATTTATTTATTATAACTGAAGCGTATAAAGAATCTCAGGAGACTTAGCAGCTCTGTATCATTCTTTCCCACTCTTCTCTTCATAGCTTTCAGCTTAATTTTATTTATGCTATTTTAACGTATATATTGCCTTTTCCCTAAAGATTTACAGATAGTTATGCAGAATTAGCTTTTATTTTATTGTTTAAAATTCTGAGATAGGTTGGGTTGGAAAAGCATTATTGGCTCAGTTACCCAGAAAGAAATAACCTCACTGATTAAAGTTTATTTCCCTCTTCTATCGACTTGAATTTAAATCAACCATTTATTAATCAGTTTGAGGTATACATGCAATCAATCTCCATGAAACCTTTATTGAAGAAAAATATATATGAAACAGGGCAACATCTTTATTGCTTTCCCTTCCATTCAAATCAGCAGATGGTACCATTAAATCATAATGCCATCAATCACAATTTACCTTGGCTGATATTGACCAACTAAAATTGAATTTATTCAATGAATTTGCTCAAGTGAAGCTCTGGAACAATGAAAGAACAGCAGGATATTGGATGAAACGAAGATTTTGGCAAACCTTTGTCCACATATATATAAGAAATTCTTGCTTTTGAGGTATTCATGTGCATAACAGAAAGCTTAGAAGTGGAAATGCTGACTAGGTCGAGATATACTAACTGCTCACTGTAAATTCTGGAGCAGATTGCATGAAGGATAGATACAAGAAAATTTGATAAGGTCATTCCTGGAAAGTCATCATTTTTGTGGATCATTACCTTTTTGCTACAGGTAAACTACTGGATCAGTTTCTAATGCTGATCACAGCAGATCTAAGCAGTGTTTCAGGATCAGTAAAAATGATTTAGCAATTGTAGCACAAAGCAAAAGTAGACACACTAAAATAACAGAGTGGTTTCTTCTTTTAAGAAAAAAAATTATCAAGAAGTTCAAGAGGTTATGCATAGCAGTTGTTTCTCTCATATATTCCCCCAAACAACCCTGTGAGGTAAATTGGGCCGAGGAAGAGTGATGGGCCAATAACTTGAAACCTGGGTTTTCCTGGTCTTGGTCTGACATTTTAATGACACCGCCTTGACTGATGCCTGGACCTGGCAGATGAAATGAATCTTAGCTATTGAGTTGCTTTGATTGTCCTCCACATTTTCTTTCTTTTTATAGCAATGTGCAGGGGGACAGCCAGACAAGCATCTGTATCACCATAGAACCAGGACTCCTCTTAAAGGGAGATATTTTGGTAAGAGTCAAAACTTGCACGCTTTCATTTTTATCACTGTGGGCTTTTAGATTGTAAAAGTTGGCACCCTATTTAAAGACTCCAGAATAAGAGGCTTAAGAATGTCGCAACCTGTAGTCTGCATTCCTATGTACTTAAGCAGAGTTCACTGTCTTTGTGGGGAAATGCAGAGAAAGGATATCTTTGCAGCACCAAGTGTAGAATTCCTGCAAGTGGCTAGAGTCATTCCTATTCTCAGGTAGGTTCCCAGGTGATGGCATGTTTCATTTTGTCTCCTTTATGCCCTCTTTCACTGGCAGCTGAAATGCTATCACAAGGAATTCCGTAGCCCGACTCGGGATGTAATCTTTCGGGTGCAGTTCCATACCTGTGCCATTCATGATCTGGCTATTGTCTTCAATAAAGAGGACCTGGACGATGCCTTTAAAGGTAAAGACAATGTTGTTCAAGAAAAGAGAGTGAGTGGGTGACACGTAGTACTAAAATGCACGACATTGAGGAGGCCATTGTAACCAAGTTGTGGCTTTTCTAGAATGGTCCACTCTATAGTACCAGGGTGAATGCCTGGGAGGCAAAATCAATATTTTTAGTATATCTTCAGTTTAGAAGGCATTTCACTTTATTTAGTGAGCACTTGTGAGACGTTCAGAAAGGAATTATATGTACTGTGATTGTAAACATTCCATTCCATTGTTTTATATTATCACCCTCAGATACTCTATGTAGTTTTGGATTATTTAGGTTAGATCATATCTGACATGTAACAAAGTTGGTATTTAGGCCTATGATTTCCCCATGCTCTTTATTTTACCATCTTTATCTTCTTTTTGTTTGCTGAATGAGATTCTAGTTGGTCATTTTTATATGGTATGCAGGAGTCTGTCTAGGAGTCTGCAAAAGCAGCCTAGGAGATTTTTAATTTTTTTCCCCCTCAGGTTTTTATGGAGCACTGAAATATCAGACAGTAGATCCTACTCTAATTGTTCTGCCAGTAGTGGACAAAAATCAGTGCTTGAGGAAAATAATGATCGTATGGCCATGCGCCATTCCAGGGCCAATGCTATCCAAAAGGAAATTCTTCTTTGGATAGCACAGCAGGCTCCTGTGCCTTGTTAACAATCCCTGTCTATGCTTGAAGAGGATAAGTTCCCCAAATGAATTTATTTTTCATTTTGCACATGAAGCAAGATAAATAGAATAGAACAGAATTCTTTATTGGCCAAGTATGATTGGCCACACAAGGAATTTGTCTTTGGTGCATATGCTCTCAGTGTACATAAGGAGAATAAAATACATTCATCAAGAATAAAAAGATACAACACTTAGTGATAGTCAAGGTTACTAATAAGCTATCAAATCGTACTAGGAAACAAATAAAAATATAAATTGAAAGATACAAGCAACATGGTTATAGTCATAAGTGGGGAGAGATATATACTAGGAAGGAAGAGAAGAATAATAGTAATACTGTCTTAGTAAATTATTGACAGTGTTGTGGGAATTCGTTGTTAAGTAGGGTGATGGCATTCAGGAAAAAACCAGTCCTTGTATCTAGTTGTTCTGGTGTGCAATGTCCTATAGCAGTGATGGCGAACCTAAGGCACGCGTGCCACAGATGGCACGCGGAGTCATTTGTCAGGGCACGTGAGGCGCTGCCCTGTTAGCTGGCCAGCACGCATGCGCGTGCTGGCCAGCTGAGTTCACCCTTTTTAAAAGCCATTTTTCGGCCTCCCCAGGCTCCAGAGGCTTTATAGGAGCCTGGGGAGGGCGAAAAGAGCCCCCCGCCCTCCCCGGAGGCCCTCCGGAGACTTCATGAGCTTCCGTGAAGCCTCCAGAGCGTAAAAAACCAGCCCTAAACGGACTTCCAGTTTGCTCAGAAGGTCGTTGTGAGCGCTCCGAAGGCGTCTGGGAGGCCTCTGGATGCTCCCTGAGGTCTTCGGAGCGCTCAAAACGACCCTCCGAGCAAACAGGAAGTGATTTCCGGTTTGCTCGGAGGGTCATTTTGACTGCTCCGAAGGCTTCAGGGAAGCCTCTTGAAGGTCCCTGAAGCCTCCAGAGGGCATCCGGGGGGGCGTGGGAGGCTGTTTTCCCTTCCCCAGGCTCCTATAAAGCCTCTGGAGCCTGGGGAGGGCGAAAAAAGCATGTAAAAATGGGGGGGAGCGCCTGTAGTGCACGCATGAGCACTGGGGGGTCACACATTGCATTATGGGCGCGGCACGCCCACACACGACCCCCCTGCACTCTCCCCACTTATGGCACGCGAGCCAAAAATGGTTCGCCATCGCTGTCCTATAGCATCATTTTGAGGGTAGACTTTGAAACAGTTTATGTCCAGGATGTGAGGGGTCTGTAGATATTTTCACAGCCTTCTTTTTGACTCATGCAGTATACAGGTCCTCAATGGAAGTCAGATTGGTAGCAATTGTTTTTTCTGCAGTTCTAATTATCCCTTCAAGGGTTAGGGTTAGGGTTAAATGGTTATTGCGTCCTGTCAGAAACATAGAAAGGGAAGAGACCAAGTCCAGATGCAAAAAAACATTTTAGAATTGGAATTGGGTTGGCTCAACCGATGCTGACTGTGTAATGGAATATAGAGGCAGACAAAACACTGAAGTTCTGAAATCCTCAACAAAGAAATAGCCAAAGAGAGGGCTATAATCTTTGGTATGAGAACCCTGAAGTCAATTTTCAGGAAATGGAGAATCTTCTGTTCCCATTCTGCAATATCTCTTATGAATTGCAACAAGCCCTGCAGACTGGGCCATTACCACTATACTATTACCAGCCTGAGTACATTTATAAACTGACATTTAGAAGGGTGAACAAGAGCATTTGTCTTGCTTCATGCACAAAACAAATGCATGATGGTTTGGAAGTTTGGAGACATTGGTTTGGGCAAGTCATGACCCAGCCAAATGGAAACGGAGCATTTTGGTGTTATGGATTTTGGACGAAAAAAATATATTTAGAGGAGAGGTATGGATGATTTAGGGCAAAACTGATGTATTCTTCTCCACATGCCCTGTGTGCCAACCCACCAGCTAATCTGCTCAGAGCCTTACCTTCCTACCACTGTAATTGAATTCAGGCTTGGAATCGCCAGCTGATCAAACTTCATCTGGTCTTCCCAGTATCTTCTTTGTTTCTTATCTCTGCTTAGACACTGATTGTATCACCAACAATGGTCTTGTATGATTCGTTCTATGCACAGGCCACTCTATAATGCCTCATCTGTTCAAAGAACATACCTACTGAATACCATTTTGTCTTTTCTTTAAAAAAAAACAAAACAAATCAGATGAGCGATTTCCTGAGTATGGGAAGGTGGAATTTGTATTCTCCTATGGTCCTGAGAAGATTCAAGGTATTTACTTTTTTGTAATACTCACAATTTGCTTTCTTTCCCCCCTCTCCATTTATAGGCCTCAGAAATTCTACATTTGTTTTGTTAAACTTGCTGCCAGGATAAGTTATCCTGATATAATTATTTTTGCCCTGTATCAGTACTGAAAGATTCAAAATCCACAGTAGAGTCAATATTAGCAGATAATTGCTGAGTTACAAGGGACAGCAAGTCCTCACAAACAGGATGGCCATTTCCCTTTGCCTAGTGAACTAAAATTCAGTTCATTATGTTCCTGAATAACTACTGTTCTTACAGTAAACTTTTGTGTGTAATTGTTCCCTGATCTATATACTTCTTTACTCCTTGGGTGGGTTCTTTGGCTATTGCCTCGATTCTAGATACGGTTCCTCCTTGCTTCAATAGCTTAACTGGTTAATCTAGCTTCATGTCTTGACTTTCTCATACTGAGGTGTATAGATTAAACCCTCTATGCTTTTATCTTATTTCTTCTGATTTCTCTGCTTTATAATGTTATTCCTTTTTTCCTCGCTGCCCCGACACCAAGAGCTCTGATCCTGAAATTATGCTATCCTTGTTTCTCAGGCATGGAACATTTAGAGAATGGCCCAAGCGTCTCAGTGGACTATAACACATCAGATCCGCTCATCCGCAGGGATTCCTATGAAAACTTCAATATACGTCGTGAAGACAGCATGGACGGTAGGTGATGCAGATTGCCATCGCATGTAACTTGGCTTTAGGCACAAACACCCTGATGCACCATCTAAATAGATCCCAGCTCCATGCAAGCAAGCATTTGTTTCTTTGCCTTTACTTATGTTGTATGATAGCAGACATTCTGGGTTTTCTCAATTGCACAAGGTTACACCAGTTTACATTTTGTACTTGATACAAGAGAGCTGCTTCCTCTGGATTGTACAGAAAAACTTCAGCAAAACATGAAACACAACATCCTTCCTTGTCATAGCAGAGTTCAGTCAGTTTTTTTTAAAACAGGGATTTATAACAAATTGGCTAGAATTAAAAGGTCCCTGCTCTCTTTTTCCTAAATAACATGCACAAAAGAGGCCCAAAAGGTATTTTTAGCCCTCTTTATAAAATTCCTCTTAGCAGACAAAAATCAAATGGACAGAAATACGCAAATGCAAATGCTAATAGCCACAACCGATGCAAGCATACTTCCTGGGAGAGCTCATTGTTTTGAGCTCTGCATCTAGAAGAATCCTTTTGGATCTATTTCATTTACACTTTGCTTCTTCTGTAAAAGAGTCCAAAGGACTACAGCCCCCAACATGGTTTGTGTTGCTAAGGGTCAATATTAACTGTGCCCAGTAAGCAAAGCTCAACAGCCGCATTTTATTTGCCTTTTTTTTTTCACTTGCTAAGTCATGATTGCTCCTGCCATTGCCCTCAATCTATAGTAGAGGCTCCAACCGGAGCCTGTCTGGGAGCCAGTGCAGGAAGAGGAATGGTGGGAACAGATGTATTTTCTGGACAGCATGAAGGTCATAAGCTTCTGCCTGGGGAACAGATGGCATGAGTCAAATGTTTATAGAGTGCCAGAATGATGAGTAGTATAGAATAAGTCACAGAAAGTAAAGCCAAGATGTCTCGTGAAGCCTGTCACCTGAGTTCTTGGAATGAGCAATGGGTGCTGGAAAAAACCCCCAAGATTCCTTGTGTTCCTATGATATAGAGAAAGTGAGTTTATGGTCCTCAAAGTGCATGGGATTTAATGGCATAGATTCCCTCCCCTCTTCTTAAGCAGGGTCTAAGAAAACTGGCACGGGATAATTTCTGGATTCCGGTCACATAGCGCAAAATGGGAATGCAGGCTTGGGTGTGTAATGGATATTCAACTATGAGACTGTTGCTGCAAAAGCAGATTTCCATTCTATCCACTTTGTCAAACAAGTTTTCAGTGTTTTCACTTGGGTAGGTGTAAACACCTGCTAAAACCAAAGGAAGATTTCACTGAAAGGTTATTTTTAAAATATGAAATGTCCTGACGTCTAACTCAGCAGCAAAGCCACTGCAGAGTAAGAAAATTCAGCCCCTCCCCCAGTGCTCTTTGGCACTAAGAAGATTTAGCCTCTGCTTAGTTCATCCAGAGAAAATCTCATTAGTTGTTTCCTTCAGGAACAAGCAATTGTATTATTATGGTTGGTCACACAGTTAGCCAGATGTTTAGATTGGCTTTGGCATTTTTATCCAAGTCCTTCCTGAGGAACTGGGATGGGCAGATGCTATTGTTTGATGGTGTTAAAGCAATCGTCACAGGATGTACCTTAAGTTGTTTCAAGTAAAGCTGCTTTTTTTGCAATTGACTGATGGTGATTGTGTCAATGCCAATGGTGTGTCAATGCCAATGGTCCAGATGTTTTGGAATTGCACCCAAAGCACTTGTTACTACTGGTACTATCATTGCTTTCTTTTGTCACAATCTACTCCTATTTCTAGATATTTGTATTTTGTGATTTTCGTCTGTTCAATCCAAAGAAATACGAGAATAAAGGAGGAGGAGAATGAGGAAAAGTTGAAATGAAAAAACTTGTAATAACAGCAGATAGATAGATCTTTGCAGTTTTTCCGATTCTACTTCTGTGAATACTTTATTTTGTATAATAGACGACATTGAACTACTAGCCTTGTTATATTACTTCTGATTCTGATGTTGTCTTTTCTAGAACTGGTCCATTCATTTCAGATATCATCTTCTGATTGGACTTGATTGGTAATAGCAAATCATTATTTCTTTGTTTTCGTTTATTTGCTATGAGTGAGCACCTTTTCTTGAAGCTGCTGGCCCTGCTGCTCAGCCAACAGTCCTGAGTTCTGTAACCAGATGTCCAGGAATCCCAGTACCTAGCATGATCCTTGTTTACTAAAGTGATGACTGATCTGGGACAGTTTTCTATAAGTTATATCTCACCATATTGTTTATGGGAGAAACACTTTTCATCTAACTCCTCTGATGAGACCTGTCCATTGAACCTCTGCCATAGCTCTCATATTCTTCAGAGCATGCAAGCCCCACAGCCATGTCAAGGTAGAGCCTCACTGGGGGATGATGGTGTTGTTTTTGATGATGATGCTTTTAACATCTAAGGCATCCAGTACCAGTTGGATGCTGGTCTAGAGAAACAGGAATGAAATTAAATCTCTGTAGCTATATGAATGTGTGCCATTACCTAAAATGACCAGAAGAAGAGAAAGCGATTTCAGCACCTCTGTTGGCAAACAGGAATCCACTCAAACACCATAAGGAAAACAGAATATTTGAAAAGCAATCAAGATAAAGCACTTTGAATGAAATACTTTGACTGTTATAATAAATGAATATTAATAAACACAATAATGAAAGATTTAATAGAGATATGAATATTGTGAATGATACCATAATAACCAATTAACTGAACTGAAGAAATGAAAAACTAAGTGGCTAATATTAACCTATTTAATTCAGAATGCATATTATCTCAGTTTATATTTTCAGTGTACTTTGAAATGGGAGTTGATTGCCCTTCCATTTGAATCTCAGGGATGATTAAAAGGGATCATAATACAATGTTGTTTTTTCCTGGCAACTTGAGATACATATTATTTTCACACAGATGTACATATACATATCTGTTATTTCAATGAAGAAAGTAATCCTTTGTGTGTGGCTTACCTTTCACTACTACACACATAAATATATACATTCCTATTATCCTGTCCCTTTATGAGTTATGCAGATTGTAGAAAAGAAGTAAGAAATACTATGCCAAAGAAATTAAAGGCTTGAGATAAGAAATTTCACTTTTCAACCTATCACTATCATTCCCATATAAATCTCTAAAATGCCATTCCCTCATTTGTTTAATCTCAAATCATTTAATCACTGTAATTTTAAATTCCATACAGTATGCTAAATGCTTCTTGCTTAGCTCTCTTCATTTTCAAAAAACATTTTTTAAATTTCCATCAAGATGACTGATTTTTCTCTTTTAATGTTAATTATTTGCTCTCATTTTCACTATATGCCTTGCAACTTTTTTTCTATATCATACAATATTCTTTCATTCTCATGTAAAATTGCAATTGCCTATAAATTAAATGAAAAAGGGAAAGTTAAAACTTTTCATTTCCTTCCTTCCTTCCTTCCTTCCTTCCTTCCCTCCCTCCCTCCCTCCCTCCTCAAACTGCAACTGCTCTTATTAATTTTTGTTGTTGTTGTTAGTTGCAAAGTCGTGCCTGACCCATCGCGACCCCATGAACAATGTTCCTCTAGGCCTTTCTGTCCTCTACCATCCTCTGGAGTCCATTTAAGGTCACGCCTCCTGCTTCGGTGACTCATTCTCTGTTGTCCCCTTCTTCTTTTGCCCTCAGTCTTTCCCAGTATTAGGATCTTCTCCAGTGAGTCCTTCCTTCTTATTAGGTGGCCAAAGTATTTAAGTTTCATCTTCAAGATCTGGCCTTCTAAAGAGCAGTCAGGGTTGATTTCCTCTAGGACTGACCAGTTAGATCACCTTACAGTCCAAGGGACTCGCAGGAATCTTCTCCAGCACCATAGTTCAAAGGCCTCAATTCTTTGGTGCTCAGCCTTTCTTATGATCTGACTTTCACAACCATACATTGCAACTGGAAAAACCCTAGCCATGACTATACATACTTTTGTTGGCAGGGTGATGTCTCTGCTTTTTAGTATGCTGTCTAGATTTGCCATAGCTTTCCTCCCTAGAAGCAAGCATCTTTTAATTTCTTGGCTGCAGTCTCCATCTACAGTGATCTTGGAGCCCAGGAAAATAAAATCTGCCACTACCTCCATTTCTTCCCTTCTATTTGCCAGGATTCATTTTGGGGGTCCCTAAATCACTTTTCCTGTATTTTCTAACCTCATTATCATATCATATCATTCATGTTGCCTAGCAGATAATCATAGAACTTTTCTACAACATATTTCTGTCTCTTACAGTATCAGCATTTATGGGAGTGTAACATACCCCTTTCTCCATTTTATCAATTCCCATTCTCATATGCACTCACATGCAGCTTAGCTTTTTTCATTGAGAATTGGAAATATACCTTCATTCCCCTGCCTGAATTCATCACCTCTACTCTGTAGAATCAGTCCAAAATAATATTCCTTCGTCTCAAATTGTAAGGAATGAGAATTATTATCCTTCTCTCTTCATACTGTGGAAAAAGAATACTGTTACATTCTCTTGGTTTTCTTTATCCTTGTTTTTTCATCAAGGCAAGAACAGTATTTAAGAGGACTGACAGCCCTTGTGTCTAAATCGCTATTTAAAAACACTATATCCAAAACAGTGTATTTGGATGCAGTTAAACTTTGGAAAGAACAGAAGGGAATACTTTAGGGACAATATTTAGCTGGAGATTTCCGCAGATTAAAATAAAAGCCTTCAGCCCTTTGGAAAATCACATTCCATATTCAAAAAGCATTGTCTTCAATTTCTACTCTATGTAGAAATATTCAGACATGGGGAAGCAGCAAACTTTGTTTTATTTCTTAGTGGTGAATAGCCCCTATAACTTTGCCCAGTATAGACCTTATTCTATTCCTTGTAAGGTCACAAAGTTTCTCATACAAAGCATTTACTCTATATCTAAAGAAGCATTAATAATAATGGATGAGTTGTAAAAATTAGGATGAGTCTGGACTTAACCTCGGATGTTTATGGCTTGTGGTAAGTTTCAGGAGACAGAGTCAATATGGAGACAATAACGGGATTTTCATTTGTTAATTCTGAAGTTTTCATTAACGATGATTATCTTTATGTGGCAGTTAAGTAAAAAGCATTTCAGATGAACTGAGCCAAAAGTCTGTTCAAAGGATTTTGGTTCATTTTCCTTTTGTGTTTAGTAGTGACACTGGAAACTTTCTATTTAATTAAAAAAGAGAGAGAGAGTATGAGCAAAAGTAGTAAGGGTTTTGATTTGTTTTTAGTTTCTGTGAGTAGTGAAGTTAACTCCATTGTCTTCATTGAACACTATTGTATAGATCTTTTGTAAAATCAAAGAACTGCATCATAACATTTGAAAATACCCCAGATTAGAAGTGGTATTTCAGGTCATTGATTAGTTTGGAAGGGGTGAATTTCTATGGAAATGCAAGCCACCCCAGTTTTGTCTCTATCCAAAGCAAATGACCTGAAACTTCTTGTGCTTCAGATATTATGTAATGTCTGGAATGCTCTGCATTTCATTTCTCAGTGTGGCAAGGAGCCCTGGCTTTTTGTTAAAGTGCCTCTCTGTATATTCTATTTTGCAGAAGAGATTTGAAAATGAAGAAATATGGTTGGTGCAGGGGACTAAAAGTGAGAGGCAATTGCCTTATTAGATCAGATAATTAAATATTATCCATTTGGTCCTTCAGGAATCAGCATGAGTTTGGCTGTTAGTTGTGAAGTACCTCTGAAGAAGTCAGAGCAAAAATGGACAGATGGGACCTTCTTTCCCAAAATATGTTGATAGGAAAGACACAAAGAATCTGGCTTTCATAAAAGAATGGAATGGAAAGGCTTTGGGCCATGGTGGTTTAATTCTCAAAGTACAACATTCAACCAGACCTTGTGCTTTAAGGAAGGCTGAAATGGGATAGATGTAAAAGTATACCTTTAATTTCCTGCCGCACACTGGAAGGTCAGAAGCTCATAACAAGTAATTTGTCACTGAAATGTGAGGATTTTCCTTAATGAAGCAAGAAGATTCAGAAAAAACAAAAACAAAGGGATGAATGTTGATGGGGGTTGATAATCAGAGAATGAATTACCTATTTCTGTTGTATTTCAAATAATGACATTATCTATAGCCAGAAATTGCTGTTTGGCTATAAGCTACGGTACTTTCTTTCAGACTGGAAAATCTCATCTTGCAGGTGGTATGTTACAAATACTAGCAACACCCTTCCCCCCCCCCCCCCCCGGTCTAGACTCACAATGGATTTGCAGGGTCTTAAATGAATTTTTCTCAGCCCGCGACCTTCCAGATGTGTTAGTTTATAATTACTGTCACTTTGGTGAATGAGATGATTGAGGAAAATGGGTTGTTATACAACCGATTTGGAGGTGCTAGATTTGAGAATATTGTCTTAGAGATAATATAGCCAAGATTTCCTGTGATGACTGTACCTGAGCCATTTTTTTTCATGCAAGATGTGGTCATACTGTTGGAACGGATTTTCACTCTCCTGGTATACTTCAAATCTTCTCGGGAGAATTCCTTGGATCAGATTTGGGTTTGCCTGAGAGGTACAGAAAAAGGAGAAGCAGCAAAATGATTGCATGAAGGACTGTTGCTACCACAGTGCATGTCTGTCCTGCATTATCCTTAGCCGCATACTGCAAAACAGAAGTACTATTATCATTGAAAACGGGCCAGAAAATAATAAATGACAATGAATGAAGAGATTTCTTAGTTAAAAGGTGTCCTTAAAACTATAAAGATCTAGTTGTTATGTAGCTTCAGATTATGTAGCTTCAGATGTATTTGTGTTACAACGCCTGGTATGCCCAAATATGGGAGGGAGCTCACTACTCCCCCTTTCTGTCCTTCGGCTCATTACAGAAGACCATGCAGGCAGAAAACCATATTTTTATTTTTAATGTTGCCTTTGCTATGTTTGTGTTTATTTATTTATCAGCACAAATACAACACACACACACACACACATATATATATGTATATGTATATGTATATGTGTGTGTATGTATGTATATGTGTGTATGTGTGTATGTATATGTATATGTATATGTATATAAAAGTGACTTTAACTAGTATATAGCATTTCCAGATCTAATGAGAGAAAACCTATATCAAGTTGGAGGAACAACTCCAGGAATTTTTGAGTAAAAGTCCAGAAAACATGGGGATCTTGTGTCTGCCTAGAAAAAGACCCAGAGTTTACAACTCTTGCCATCTTAGAGTTTACAGTTTTCAAGAAATGCCACCCTTTTAGGGTTAAGTTCCCACTATATTTTCTTTCCCCTAAAGCACATATGCCATTTCTCTCTGCCACTGGCAAGTTCTTTCACTTCACTTGCAAATTTATTTTGGGCATGATAATCCTGGTCATGTGACTTAGGCAATGCCAATAATGTTCCAAAAGGAAGAATTGTCACAGATTCTACATTGTTTTCTAGAGCTTGTCCTGCTTCACCTGAGTCTTGGGAGGAAGGCTGAATCTGGTCCCATACCTGATTAACTTGATGAAATATCAGTTGTGAAACTGAACTGCAGCACTGAACAAGGAAGGACTAAATGCTGTCCATAGAAACCATACTAGCCTATCAGAGTACTAATACAGATGTGTCTTAGATCCCGAAAACAGAGGCAGGCAGTGATCCAGAGAATTGCCCCTTTTCCTTCTTTCTTGGGAAGACCACAATCAGTTAATGCCAAATAATTTGGGACTTCAGAATTTCAACAAGCGATTAGCATTGAGCTTAGAGATCACAAGCAATATAGATGTGAATATTAATACCGGTATCATGAAGCCTACAGTGTATTCTTTAATCACAAATTCTAGAAAGCTACAGCCTGGCATAGTGATTTAACAATGCTGTGGTATGCAATATAAGAAGAGGAATGCATAACAATTCATTGTGTCAGAAGCACTGAAAGGTGGTTAGAACACAAGTTCTGTCATATATTATAAATGACAATGGAATCCTCCCTCCCCATCAAAACAAACTAAGACCTGGTGCTAATTAAAATTACCATTGCCTTAAAAAGGGATCTAGGACAACTTGTTGCAGCCAACTCGCCATGGCCAACTTGTGGCAAAACACTTCTAGACAACTCACCATTGCCAACTTGCTATGCAACAGCTTCAAAGGTGGGTTGCTACTTGTTCTCAACAGTTTGGGCGAACTGGTAGTGGTATTTTGGGTCACAGAACCGGAAGCGACCCAGGCTGGCCACGCCCCAAACCTGTTCCCCAGTCTCTGCTGCCATTACCGGCAAGTTTTTTAAATTAGTTTTTAATGGTCCCTGCACATGTGCAGAACAATTTACATTGAACTGCGAATATGCGACCAATACGCAAAGCAAGCAGTACACGCGTGAAGCGAACCGGCAGCAACACCTGGACAGCTTGCTGTAGGACAAGAGTTACACTAATGTCAAAGAAAGGGTGGAATAAAATCATTAAAGAAAAGATGCAAAAGGAGGGATAAAACGAAATGTGAATGACAAATTTTTTAAAAAAAATTAAATTATTTAAAATAATTAAATTGAGTTGTTGAATTGTTTCATGGTAAGTTGTCCGATGGCTACTTAGCCATGGTGAGTAGGCACTAGTGATTTGCCCATAGCGAGTTGTCCCATTCCGTTTAATAGAAAGGGCTCTTGTTCACAAAAAACTTAGGGTTTGGGTCGTTTTCCACAGGACTTTTTAATTTTCCAATTGCAACAACAACAAAAAAGCAATCGAGCTAGTTAATATGGGGAAACGGTCCAGTAGTAGCTTGAGGATATCTACAAAAAGGGAGCAGATTTTTAACTGTCAGCCTGATTTATCAAGCAGCATGTGGGTTTTTTCAATTTATTATAACCTTACTTTAAATCTGGCCCTCGGGTGAGTAAATTGAGAAAGAAGCAATGAGGGGGAGGAGGGACAGTGAATTTCAATCCCAGAAACCTCCCTCCGCATTTCAAGAAGCCTTTTGCAGGTATAACTCTTTGGTAGGATCCTTTGACAAGTCCCATGCTTGCTCCTCTGAAACACAGGATTAGCAGCTTGAAGAATGTATCTTTGCTCCAGTCCTGACAGGCTGCCAGAAGCAATCACTCCTGTTGCACTCTAATTATCAAGTGGTGTCATGCCAACAAACGTGCTTGCCAGAAGAGCTTGCTGCAAGGCAGGCAACAGCACCATTTCTTGTGTCTGTATGCCTTGAAATGGGTTTGTTGTGGGGGGGAGGGGTTTCACTAGGTAAGGTGGGAGGATGACTGTAAATCCATTTGTGTATGCTGACAAAACAAAAACCCAGCACTGGTGTCATCCAATATTTATTCTCAGCTGCCAGTTATGTGCAAATGGCTAATAATATTCCTATCACTGTGTAATCGCATGTTACATTACCTTGAATTTTAGTATTTCCTCGTTCCAGGTAGGCACTGTAGTTTAATTAAAGACTCCTCCTTTTTCTGATTTAGCTCCCACGAACAGCAAAGTATAGAACTGTTTATAGTGGGATGGAGAAAGATTGAAGAGTTGCTGGTTCAGATCTTCAGTCAGCCATGAAATTTAACAGGTGACCTAAGAAGATTCATTATATATCAATTTAACTGGTGTATTAAAAATAATGGAGGAGGAGGAGGAGGAGGGAATCATGTATGCCAATTTGAGCTGCCCTTGGAAAAAAGGAAGGGATGTATTGACTTATGCACTAGCATCCATTGTATATCCGGATAAAATGTTATAGGCACTAAGCAAGCTATATACAGATAGCCCTCAAGTTAGGATCACAAAATTGGGACTGGAACTTCCATTGCTAAGTGAGGTGGTTGTTAAGTGAGTCATGTCCAATTTTATGACCTCTTTTGACCGGCTCAAGGTTGACTCAGCCTTCCATCCTTCCGAGGTGGATAAAAGAGGACCCAGATTATTGGAGGCAATATGCCGACTCTGTAAACTGCTTAACAGAGGGCTGTAAAGCATTATGAAGTGATATACAAGTTTAAGTGCTGTTGCTATTTTGCCATGATTGTTAAATGAAACCTGGTTGTTAAGTGAATCACATGGTTGTTAACTTTGACTTTGCTGTTGGAAACCAGCTGGGAAAGTCACAGATCAGTAATGGCATCCTCTTTTCTTCGCTACCAGTTCAGTAGCGGGAGCATGCCCATGTCTGGGCATGCGCAGAAGGTCCGTGATGATGTCTGGGTGGGTGGGCAGAGCCTTATGCTGCCGCCACTATCGGTTTGCCCAAACTGGTGTGAACCAGCAGAATATCACCTGTATCACACATGGCAATTATGTGAGCATCCTGCAACTGTCATAAATACATGCCTGTTACCAAGGGCCCAAATTTTGATCATGTGACCGCAGAGATGCTGACAGTTGTAAGTATGAAGACCAGTTTTTCAGTGCCGTCATAACTTTGAACAGTCACTGAACAAGTAGCTGTAAGTCAAGGACTTCCTCTATTTAGTTTTTCCTTAAACTGTAAACTCAGAAACACACTCTGGTTTCTTGGCATTTATGGGAACAATTTTAGCTCTTTTGGCTTACAAGGTAGGGGTTATGGTTTGTTTCAAGTACTTCATTGGAGTTAGATCTCAGCAACGTGCATAATGTGAGCATGATCTATATTGCTATTATGTCTTATGGTACATAATGGATCCCTCACCATTATGTACATAAAAGGGTTAAGGTAGAGCAGGGATGTCAAACTCAAAGCTCTTAGGCCAGATCTAGCCTGTGGGGTGCTTCAATCTGGCTTGGAAATATCAAAGGACCAGTGTGCGGTGCCTCTGCCAATCAAAACGGGCTGTCTGCTTTTGGCTGGCAGAGTGCTGCTGGAGGCTGGGAAGGCCAAAAACGGATCATGCGGGAGCCTTGGGAGGCTTCCACACAGCCCACTTTTGGCTGGCAGAGTGCTGCTGGAGGCTGGGAAAGCTGAAAACAGGGCGGAGGGTGCCGTGCATGCCCCCCCGTCCCCCGTGCTACAGAAGGCATCCATCCCATCTCCCCCCGCTCTACCCTGGCCTATGGAGGAGAACTACAATGCTGATCTGGCCCGTGAAGAAATCCAGTTTGATACCCCTGAGGTAGAGTAACCAAGACTACTTCCTTTGGGACTGTCCATGCTAATTTACCCACAGTATGGTTTCTAGTGGTTTGGGGAAGTTCTGCCCCTTTTGATAGCTGTAGATGATGGTTGCTCGTGCCTGTTGTTCATATCTTTCTTCCCCTTGCTTTCTGCCTGTTAAATGCTTTTTATGTTTAGCAAATAAATGTGCTGATGTTTAGCAAATAAACTTCAAGCTATGTGTTTTCTAGCTGTGCTGAGTGGCATATGTGCTTGCTCTGAACATGATATAAGGATTGACTGGGAATGTGCTTGGTTGAAACTTAACTGGAAATTATCTTCAGTAATTTTCCAACATTTTCAAGGCCCTAGTAAAGTAAGCTTGGTAATTTTGTCTATAACATAACCAGCTAAGAATTTAAAATTGCCCGAGGCACACAAAACTCAGCACAAAAAGTTTTTAACCCAGGAGTACCTTATGTTTTATTGTCATGTGAAGATTGTGCTGTGCATTCTCAGATATTCTCTCACACATATTAAGAAACAATGGTGTGTAGCAGCTTTCTTGTACATGTATTTATTAAACACATTTATATGATTTCCCAATCACACATGGTGACTGAGCGTCTTATACCTTTATAATTCCACAAGATAAAATTACCTCTTAACCACACACTCTCACCCTTGCAGTAACAACAAACACAAGCATACTATTTGATTGATTCTATGCCTATCTGGGGTCCCTAGGCCTGCTCACAGAACCATATTTTCAGGCCCTTCCAGAAAAATATCAAGATGTGGGCGTAACCTATATCTGGGGGAATGATATTGCAGAGGGTGGGAGCCACTGTAGAAAACACTGTTCTTCTGGTTCCCTCTAGATCAGGGATGTCAAACTCAATTTCATTGAGGACTGCATCAGGGTTGTGTTTGAGCTCGGAGAGGGGGCGTGGCCAGCTTGACATCACTCCTGTCGGGGGTGCCTGTGGTCGCCCGAGCGATCTGCCAACGAAATTGGGCTCCCAAGCTCTGTTTTCAACTGCCATGGCCTCCTGCAACTGTCTGCCAGTGAAAACAGAGCTCAGGAAAGCAGCGTGCGACCCTCCTGAGCTCCATCTTCACTGGCAGAGGTTTGCAGGAGGCCGTGGCAGCTGAAAACAGAGCTCGGGAACCCGTTTTCGCTGGCAGAAGCACTGCGGGTCAGTCCTCTGTTTCCAGGATGGCCCTGCAGGCCAGATCTAAGTACCCTGTGGGCCGGATCCAGCCCCCGGGCTTTGAGTTTGATACCTCTGCTCTAGATGTATTGTATGTATTCCCGGGTTGATGCGATCCATAATGTACTTTCTCACTGTAGTACATCCACACATACATATTGCTACTGCAATAGGCTGAGGGGTTACAGAATTGTTTTCCAGCATAATTGATTTCATCTTATCTTCACTCATTAAGAAATGAGTGAATGGAGAATTACTCCTGGATGGCATACCTGTAACCCTCTTAATTTTAAATGCTGTGAAACATGTTACTTGACCCCGTACCAGTTCTGCAATCGCTAACCAAAATATATTACGAATTAAATCTGTGATTCAAAACACTCAGGCAGATTGTCTAAGGTTATACAAGCAGAGATTGTACATTTTCCACAATAAATTTGGTTATTAGAAGTGCATATGTAATAAAGAGTTCAAAAGATATTTGGAGAGGAGATTATTAAACCTTGTGGCTTTTCAGAATAAACAGAAATATCTCTTCTGTGTCCTTTGGAGACATCCTTGATGGATGAAAGTGTATGTTTTATAAGCATTTCCTTGCTAATCAACATATTTGTGCTATGAACTCATACAATAATTGTGCCTATCCTATCCTATCCATCCATCCATCCATCCATCCATATTTTTTCAGGCAGGCTCTTTGCCCTTAGATATCTTCCATGCCTTCCTTGCTGAGTTCACACTGTTATTTACAGTTCAGTATGTTGATATCTCCCCATTGTTGGTATCAGTTTTAATTCACTAAGTTGAAGTACTCACCTCCCTGTAAATCATGCCCCTTCACACCAAGCGAAGGAAGAGTGGTAAGCGGAATTATATCTGGTTTGTGAGTGAGGTCATGGCAGGTTGTGGCATGGAAAATACACACAACAGCTGCTTAAGACACATAAGCATTTCGCTGCTCTGGCTTGCTCGTACACATTGTGATATAAATATTGGCTTTAGGTAGGATTTCAAATGTTTTTGAGTATCACTATGGAACAGACATGCTTCATTCAAGTCGCCTAGGTTTAAATGTCCTTGTCTGTTAAATGGAAACCATGATTATACTCTATGGTAAATGCCAGGATAAATCCCATATGCCTACTGCTTTTCATGTTTAGCAATTGTTGTTAAGCATGTATATTGGAATGAGGATTACCGTATTCAAATTTCACAAAAAGCCTCAACCAGATGAAATTGTAGTCATGAGCTAGGACAATAGATAGGGAAGGAAGAACCATGAAATACATTGGTTCAGATTCAGATACTTCTGTCACCCAGAAGTCATTGTTGTCCCAAAGCTGCTTTTTCAGGAGGCAACTGGACTTTCTTTTTTTTCTTTTGAAGACATTTCGCTTCTCATCCAATAAACCTCTTCAGCTCTGACAGGATAGCAGGGAAGATTCCTTAATCTGAATTTGATCTAAACAGTCAGGTTCTGCAGAATTTATCCCAGGATCTCTATAGGAACCTTTTGACCAGCCTCACCCTTATAGCTTTTATTAGTAGAAACTGCTGACTTGGAGCATTCCATGTGCTGCTATGATTACCCTTTTCTGCTTTGTATGTGTATACATTACTTACTGTAGCAAGTATCACCAAGAAAACCCCTTAGTTTGCATTAGACAATAAATATAGTAATGTTGCAATCATTGATCAAAGTTCTCAACCTTGGCAAAGGGCTCATCTGCTTGCCCTGGTTTTGAAATGTTCTGCTTATTATTCTCACCACAGAATCTTGGTCCATTTTATTGATCTGGGTTCAAGGTGATCCAGCACAAAATAAGTTTTTCGTGAAAAAGTAAACATTCCTATGCAGATCATCTAGGCTACAAATGAGCATTGGAAGTACACTACTGCGGGGGGGGGGGGGGGAGTAAGCACAACAAAAGAACCTACATTGTTGTAGATCATGATTTTTGGAACTTTCAGAAAATTACAAGGATCACACAATCTACAAAGGAGCATCACAAGAAAATGAAGTCCCAGCCTTTGCTGTTCTTTACTGTAATCCTGGTTTTGTGTACTGTAGTTTATTATGAATAAATCAGTTGTTGGCTGAGATGCATTTAGAAATTCACATATATTAATTGCTGGCTGTCTCCTTGCAGTTTGCAATTTTTCTATATTTTGCTAGCCACTTCTTATTTTTACTGGTTTCATCATTAAATGCATAGTTCTGTCAAACATGGCACTCTGGAACCTCAGGAATATTAGCACCATAACTGTCTTATTAAGAAGCATGCATTTTTATTTGCACATACCATATTTTCTGTGGAAATTCAAGAAGGCGTCTTGAATTTTGCACCTCATTTTAACTTCCCTACCTGATAATAAGCGGGATGTGGTGGCTCAGTGGCTAAGACACGGAGCTTTTCGATCAGAAAGGTCAGTTCAGCGGTTCAAATCCCTAATGCCGCGTAATGGAGTGAGCTCTTGTTACTTGTCCCAGCTTCTCCCAACCTAGCAGTTCAAAAGCATGTAAAACTGCAAGTAGAAAAATAGGGACCACCTTTGGTGGGAAGGTAACAGTGTTCCATGCGCCTTCGGCGTTTAGTCATGCCAGCCACATAACCATGGAGACGTCTTCAGACAGTGCTGACTCTTCGGCTTTGAAATGGAGATGAACACAGCCCCCTAGAGTCAGGAATGACTAGCACATATGTGCGAGGAGAACCTTTACCTTTAACATTGCCTGATAATAACTAGGGCAAAACCACTAAATGATTTCCATGGTTGAGTGGAATTTAAACCCACACTTCCCAATCTCAGCAAATAAAATGTTTAAAGGAATCAGTAAAAAAAAGTTTAAAACAAATTTAGACAAGATAGGAAAGTTTAGACAAGTAATAAGACTCCTAATCTCCACACTGTTGAAATAGAGAAGCTTGTAATATTATTCTAAATAATAAATTTAGCTGGTGTGGAGAGCCTCTTTGGGGAGCCAATTTCACCACAAGAAAGAAAATTGTGGCTACTGTCATCAAAGAGTAGGAGGAGATGTTCTTTAATGTTAAACTGGATCAAGGCCCATTAAAGCTATAAATGTTTTCAGCACTACTTTGAATTGTGCTTGAAAACAAATTGGAATTATAACAGTTCTTTTAACATAAGTGCTCCCTATTTGCGTTGCTAAGAATGAAAGAATTATGGTGAAAGCAACCAAGCTGTTCTAGGGAATTAGTGATTCAGCTTTTGTCTGTCTTTCTTCTAGCATTAATAATTTATAGCAAAATTACCAAATTGGCCCAGAATTCAGACTGGCACAGACAAAAATAATGTATGATTTAACCCATTTCCATTATTTAGTTCCATATAAATGAAGTTCAAAGGAATTTACCAACATTTTTTTTAAAGGAATGGTTTTAAATTATTTAAAACACACACACAGCACAGCTCCTCTGATGCCATGGAAGGGCTAAGAACTAACTTGGTCTGTTATAGTGAGGGTAATCCTGTCCCATATTAAATGTCAAATAGCAGAGTAGCTAATTTTAAATTATGCGAGATCAAATTTTAAATTAGTATTATCCTCAAGACCATCTGAAACAACTCAGAAATATAGCTCTAATAGAAATACAAAGGAAGTTAACTGTATATAGATAATACATTTATTGATTGCCTAGTAAGTCCTAAACAGGAACCTCTGTCCTTTAAAAGTTATAGTATTCTGAATTTAATTCAGGACATCACGGAATTAAAACTTCAGCCTGATCTCTTCTACCATCGGGGGAGAAAATAAATCTGGCCTCTGTCATTTAAGTCTAGTTGAAATAGATCTTCCTTAGCGTTTATTTAAGGGACTTTATCTGTAAGACACCATATTTATCCTGTTTGTTCAGGGTTTTATGGCTCTCTCATAAATAGCCTGCAGGACAGACAAGAGTGGGAACTCCTGTAAGTATCCTATTGATGCTGGGATACTGAAGAAATGGAAATGATTAAGGGACATTCATGGGGGAAGCATGTAAGATTGAATATCAACAGACCATTCCTAGCAGCAACTTCAGTCCCTGTGTATTTGTGGCCATCCTGTATTGGTAGGCTGGGTTGCTTATCCTGGGAAATGTATGAAATCTCATATGCATCATATTTAAGGGACAGTGGGGTTGGGATGCGGGCAAAGAATCGTACTCATAGCTCATTTGTATATGCCACCTTGTTTAAATGCTTTTAAGTACTGCATTACAGCGGGTGCTGTTCATATTTAGCCACTGATTTATGCCAAATACTGGTTGGATAATTATATATAGCACCACTATATAGGGTTGATTACATCTCTAGGACCAAATGCCCACACACTATTTATTTTTAAAACTTCCAATGCAAGTTTAAGAAAAGGTGAAATTATTTTCTTTATAGGTCAGTTTTGCTAGGAAAGGAACCTATGATGTAGATTCACTGAAAAAGTTCGATTTGTTTTTCTGTGTTTTTCCCTGTGATTTACTATCACTCTAGTGGTATTATAATTCTCTAAATGTTCAGTGAAGGAGCTTGGAATTGTTGTTGTTTTAATTCACCATAGGGAACTTACCTGCAGTTCTCCATTATCTAATTCTAATTCCTGTTGACAGGTGCACTTCACAAACACCTTGAAGTGACTTCAGTAGTATTAGTTCGCTACAGCTCTACCCAATTTTGAAGGAAGCTTGTTCATTCCAGGCATGACTCATTCATTCTCCTCTTTCCCTCTTTTACATCTTTTATGCCCACTACACTCATTTGATTCCTCAGATATTCCCAACTGCTCCAGAAAAGTTGTAAGGAGATGGGCATGACGTTAATATATCATATTTAGTATCATGTAGACATGACATGCTCTGAATTCCATTCCATAATTTGGATTTTGTCAATCTGGAGCCCTTTTGGACTAGTTCCTATAATTCCCCCAGCTTCATGTGTAACCTCGTATATTTTCCTTGGTCACCCACACACAAAATTCACCTGCAAGATATTCTAAACAGCTATACTTGCTTTTTATAATCTACAACCTGTCTTTTACGATATCCTCATAAAGTGACAATATATTGGCTCAATATTATTATGTCTCAACTCTAGTGAACCCACTAGTTCAGAGGTAAATGTACTGCAATGATAATAACAATAAGGAATGGGTGTGCTTTCTGTGTCTAACTCCTATTGGCTGTATGATTGCCTTTCTGAATAATGAAATGGGTTTTAAGTTAACATTTATCATTCAGAGCACATGTAGATAGTCTGATACTTTCCTAAATTATCAAACAAATCTGCATATGGACTGGCAAATATCGAATCACTGGTGTGAATAGGACAGAGTTTACTGAAGCAGAAGATTAAAACATTCCTTGATAGAATTTAGAGAGTAGAAAATTACACAGTGACACCTGTAAATGCAAACTCTTTAATGAAATTTTGTACGCATCTGAACAGTAATTTGCAAGGAATGGTTAAGTTCCACCAATGAGAAAATTGCTAATCAGTGGAATATTCACTTCTTGGGGATAATAGAGCCTCTCTTTGAGTAACATGGGCAGTTTAAAAATATGAAATATAAATATAGATAACTAATAGGCTTGGGACAATTTTTATCCTTCAACACAAAATAATTGAATGTAGATTGAAGTTTAGTAAATGATCTCTCTTGCTAACCGTTACTTCTTTGCACAATACCTAGATTCTTCATTGTTATTATTAGTAATTGTGCATGTAATTGTGAGTAGGAGGTGTTTGTTCACTTAAGAATTTTATGAGGGACTATCTAGTGTTCCTACAATAGTCTTATTGATTACTATCATATATAGATGAAGTGAGAGGGACTCTGTTCGTCTTCTGGCATCTGCCAGAAAGAGAAGGGGAGACAGAACAGAAATCTGTCTCACGCGGGGACATAAGAGCCAATAATCTCATGAGTGAAAAGACCACAAGAATCAATACACTTTCAGACCACAAAAAAGCAGAAGGCGCAGGACAGAGAGTGGTTGGCTGCGGATCTTTTTGAGTACTGTAGTGGCTTTGGTCTGCCTCGCCTGCTAAAGCTATCAACAATCCATATGAAACTCCCATTAGTAAGGGCTTTGTTTCCATCATTTCATTTGACTCCTTTACTCTTTCTGCCTCTTTCCCCCCTTGTTCTTGCCAATAGGGAGACGGGAGCTTCTCAGACATTCAGCAGATGACTTAAAGGGAGAGGAATCTACCTTCTTGGTTTACATCTCCTTTTGTTGGCATGGATTTAAGCCTCCTCTGTGGTTTAAGATGTCAAGGTGCAGAATGAGAGGCTGGCAGGGAGGCTTCTAGATTGCTGCAGTGCAGAAGCCTAGAAAAGCACACAGCCCAATCCCAAAATGTAATGCGTTATGAGTGTGTGTGTGTGCGCGGGGTGGGGGAACTGCAAATATGATGTCTTTTCTGAAAATAGCATCCAGGTTTGGAGTTATGCTAAGGTCTCCCAGGATGGGGGAAACTATATCTATGAAGTGCTCATCTTCTCAGACGTATAATGCTGTAGAAATAGTTGAGGTTTCTCAATAATTCCTCTCTTGGAACTTTAAGAATTTCCCCATTCCATCAATTTTGAACATTTTGCATTAGTTGTGCTGGATTTCAGAAGCACAGAGAAATAATGAGAGAAAGACTTCAAGGAAGAAGTCGTTATTATTGAGGCATTGTAGCACTGGCGTTACAACTTCAGTGATTGCTAATTCCTTACAGCAGTTAACGTGGGCATGCATTTTCCAAACTGGTGCGCTAGCTCAGGGATGGGCAACAGTGGTCCCTTTAAAAGTCCACAGTTCATTAAAGGGCCATAGTTGCCCATTCCTGCTCTAGCTAGAATTTTGGTACTATAGTTTCAAGATATCTGAAGGACACCATACTGGGCAAGACTGGCACAATGTTTTGATTGCCACTAATATGTATTTGAATTGGCAATACAATGGAATGCAAATTGAATGCAGAATCTAGAAATGAGCTGGTTCACAACTTGGTGACAAGGCTTTAGGCAAAACAACATCAATGTTCTTCCCCTCTCAAGAGATTTCTGATCCTTTTTGATGACCTGTGAAAATGAATATTTGAATAAATTATTGAAGTGGAATTGAGCAGAGAGGCGCATGCTACTATGTGGAAGTCACAAGGTTGACTCAGCCTTCCATCCTTCTGAGGTGGGTAAAATGAGGACCCAGATTGTTGGGGGCAATATGCTGACTCTGTAAACAGCTTAGAGAGAGCTGTAAAGCAGTATATGTCTAAGTGCTATTGCTATGCTGTGGATTGGCCCCCACCTTTCTGGACAATTTTTGGCATTACTTAATTTTAGGTCCAAAACAAAAGGGAGATGTCTTCTTTTCCTTGTTTTACTGCAGAAATATCGGCTTTCACTTTAAGAAGCTAAATATTGAGTTTGCTGGAATTTAAATTTTTTTTTGAACTCAAATCCTAAAGATTTCCTTGTTTTACTGCCAGCTGTTAACAGAAGCATCAAATTGCTCTGCCAGTCAGTAAGGTCCAAGGTTCAAGTTTTTGAAAAGCAGGTTGTAAACTCCGCAGAAGTACTGCTGTCTCCTGTAGGCACTTCCTAAAGAATTACAAACTCTGGACTTGTAAATTACATATGCAAGTTAAAGCATTCACATTGTTAGATAAAGCTGGCATCTTCATTATTAGCACTGATGGGAATGCACTAGAAGCTTGATAAGGAGGAGGCAAATATCACATCAAATACCAGTGCCAGGAAATTAGGAGAATGTTATGTTTTGCTTTGGACTTTTTCTACCCTCCTGGATGAACTAAATCCATCAGATTAGCCTAGAGGAGGCGGCTGTCCTTAATGTCATATTTTTTTTATTGTTATTCGTTTTTAAGAAATAAATCCCTTCCTAAGCCTTTTTTGTTTAGCAGCTGGGAAATGCTGCTGTGGTTGTAGGAGGTCCCTGTGGAAGAAAGAGAAATGTTTTGGCGAGTATGGAATGGAAAGGAATGATTTGGCCGTGCCTCTGATCTCCTCCCCTTAGGTTGGAGCTCTCTTTTCACCCTCCCTCCTTCCCTCTTGCTCCACTCTCTTTCCACTCCCTTCTGTCATTTTGCCTCTTTTCTCCGCCTCTTTTCCACCTCTTCCAAATACTCCCCCCCCCTTGAATTCTCTCGGTGACTAGAGAACTGTGTTTGAGTGGCTGGTTGCTGAAGAAACTCCTTCTGCACTTCAGTCACTCAGCCTTTTCTGTGATGTCATCCTGAAATCACATAACTACGGGATGATAAGTGAACCCCTCGGGATCTGACTGGCTGAAATTACAGACAGGGTTTTTATCCCACTCGCTTCCTACAAGCCAAGGGAAAAATAAGCCTCATTCCCATGCCTGAGACGGATGGAATGACAGCGTGCTCCGGCGAGCTCGTTTAGGAGCACCCTTGCACTTCAACTCTGAAGAATAAACAAACAAGCCCAGTTTCTCTCCAGCTGCGGAGACTTCCCTCCCTAAGTGGTAAGTTTGTCTTGCCTGTGATGGGGTTCAGTTCTGTTCCCAGGGTGATCCATACTCAGAAAAATGGCAAATGGGACCTATTTAGGAATTTCCTGCTTGGGGAAGTGATCCTCTTGGTCTTGTGGCTGAGGTAAGAATGGGCTTCTTGGTGCTGCCCACTTCCCAAAGCAGAAGGCAACACAACTTTTATGCAGGCAATAAAGGTCTCTAATACAGACTTAGGCAGAACTGTCTCCAAGAATCTGCTACATGGCTGGATCCTTCATCCCAAGTGCCAGCAGAGTATCTGAGGAAGGGAGGATGAGTATCCAGAGATGCTGTTCTTCTTCCTATCTAAGAGAAGCTTTTTTGTGTGAAAAGCATCCGTGTTTTTTTTATAAATTTGCATGCACAAACTCTGAAGATGAAACTTGCAGAAGTTAACCTTCACAAACTTGATCAACTTATTTTTTATTATCCTTGGGTCAGTGACTTTTCACTGAATTTCTGAGGAGAGCACAAGGGAGAAAGGGTGCAAATCCTTACCTAGATTGACAGATTAGGAGGAAGAACTCCTGCCAATGACTACTATAGCCAATGGTGTGTAATTGATCAATCAATTGATTCGGTTGCTCTTTACTAAGCAAAACTTGAAATCTAAACTTAAAACAACTTGTTTTATTTTCGTTTAGGAAAGTAAAATGTACCTACCCGAGGCTTTGCTCCAGATCTGCTGTTTGCCATGTAACTGATTCCTTTTTTATTAATAATTTTTCGGCGGAGTAAACTGATTGACTGACGCCATCTAGGCTTGCAGAATTATAATTGGATTTGACTCCCATCATTTCCAGAAAGCTGGAAGTGGTCCCAGCTGGCAGTATCTTTCATTATAGATGCTTTTAATAACTTTATACGAACCTCCGTTTAGGAAGAATGAGGTGTGTGTGTGTGTGTGTGTGTGTGTGTGTGTGTGTGTGTAGATATATAGAAAAAAAAAGTGGGGAATAACAGCAAAAAATCCAGCCATATTTCTACATGATACAGCTGGTGGTATTATCCATTTGGGTGAAAGGTGAGATATTCAAGAGCAAAATACAGAGTCTTATCCTCACCTGACTAGGCTGTTAATTTCCATCAGCAGAGCAAGAAGGGGTGGGTAGAAGACAGAACAATTCCTCCTCCCCCCTTTTTTTTTTGCTCTTGGCATTGAAATCTTTGCTGTCTGAATCGATACAGATAACTTAGCCGCTTCCCTCTTTCATGCCCTTGCAATACCCACTATCTTTGACAACTCTGGCAGCTGCGTCAATAAACAAACGAGTGTTCTTCCTCCTCTCTTCCCTGCCTGTCACTTGACTGAATGGGTCTGCTGGCCTTCATGATTGGAGCAGAGGAGATCAACAAGGGAGGGCACCTGTTGCTTCTAGACTGGGCACCAGAGCAAGGGTTGTTTTTTTTTTTTTTTACAAAAACGGCTGAGGGAAAACCTGCCTCACCTAAGCTTGATTTTTTTTTCTATTAAATTTGGAAAAGAAAGAGAGAAATAACATTTAATCAAAGTCAGCAACAAAGGTTTTCGCAGGTTGGGATGGTTTGTAAGTGTTTAGATCCTGTTCGTGGCACTATTGTGTGCATGTGTGTGTGTGTGTGTGTGTATGTGTGTGTGTGTATGTACGTATCTATGTGTGTGTATGTGTGTGTAGATATATATATATATATATATATATATATATATATATATATATATATATATATATGATAGATAGATAGATAGATAGATAGATAGATAGATAGATAGATAGATATAGATAGTTATAGATGATATAGATATAGATAGATAGATATACACACATATATCTATAGATACATATACCTATCTATAGCCTTTGCTGTGATTAAAAAAATCACAATATATATATTTATTTCTTGCCAGTATTTATATATTCTTTTTTCAAGCAGTGTTGTTGTTGTGTTGATGTCCTCTGGAACAACTCCCGGTACCCAATTCCTTATGAAATTAATTCCTTTCACATGTCATTGCAAATTAAGTAACAAAGTGCAATTATCTCACCAAGTCAGAGTTTTCAATGTTTAAGCATTGGAGGTAAACCTGCTTTATCATCATATCGGTAATGGGTATAGGCTGGGTGGGAGTGAGATTCTCTTGTTTCACAATTCTGGGTAACGTAGAGCAGACATGACAGAATGCCACATCTACTATGTTGCATGCTACTCCCTATAGAAGACGAAGGGACCTCCATTCTTCCTTAATGCTTGTGGGCACTTGCACTGTTACCAACCTCACCCCTCTGACTTTCTGGATGTTTGTGTGAATACCATCATGGCTCCTATCTGGGACTTTGGTGGATAAGGAAGGGAAAGAAAGGCTATTTTGTTTTCAGTGAGAAAATGGGAAAATCTATACCTCTGTCAACACTCACTTTAATTTCCTTGGTGCATTTTCCTCCAGAAGAAGGAAACAAGGAAATTTCAAAGGAAATAGCAAAGCTGGATACTCTGGAAAAGTAGAGCGGGGATGGATGGGGTGGGAAGGTAAGCATCACAGCACCTTGTTTCATGATGGAATTGGGCAATCTCAGGAGACGAAAAGAAATTTGTACAAGTGAAAAGCCATTGGCAACCTAGTATTTCTGCTAGATCTGAGATAAAGGTTTATTGGCCCAGTTACCCAAGTGGGGAATAGGGAGGGGGGCTGCCACTCTCAGATGCCATCCCTAAAATGGAACGTAAGATGGAGGCATGGGGTGGCAAGAAAGTGACCCAAACTATATTCTATATATTTGTAAGAAAATAACAATAAAAGATTAATGATGAGTAGATAAATGTTAATAGTAATTATAAGAGTGTATATTTGTGAATGAATTTGAAAGAGAAAAAAAAAACCTTTCTAATAAAAAATAAATAAAATGGAACAGAAAGTTATCACCTCTCTGAGGACTCACTGTTATCTTGGGAATATATTGAACAATGCCGGCAGTAATGGGAGCAGTATATTATTCTATACCCGTGATGGCGAACCTATGGCACATGTGCCAGAAGTGGCATACAGTGGCCATCTCTCTAGGCACGTGAGCCCATTGCTCTTCTGGGTTCTGGCGTGCCAGTCAGCTGGTCTTCACGCATGCAGGAGCACCAGAAAGACCAGGTGGCCAGTGCGCATGTGCACCAGGCGGCTCCTTTTCTGGTGCACACATGCACACTGGCCAGCTGGTCTTCATGTGTGCATGCACATGCCGGAAACCAGAAGAGCAGCATGTGCACCAGGCAGCTGCTCCCTCCGGTTTTTGGCATGCACATGCATGCATGCATGGTCCCGTTTCGGCACTCGTTGCCGAAAAGGTTCGCCAACATTGTTCTATACCATAACCCTGGCTCCTCTGGGATATGCTGTATGGTTCCTTGGACCCAACCTGCTATTTATAGGGGCAGCTTTGGTAGAAATACCCCAAGGA
The DNA here is from genome assembly GCF_964273705.1 of Natrix helvetica. Lineage (NCBI taxonomy): Eukaryota > Metazoa > Chordata > Lepidosauria > Squamata > Natricidae > Natrix > Natrix helvetica. The sequence goes on from NC_138548.1 coordinate 128,487,787, forward strand.
CAGAACAAGGTCAGTGAGGTATCCAGAACCTCCTACCCACCATTCCTTTAGTGAGCATCCTAAATTGGTGGGTGATCCTCTTGAAGAGGTATTTGGGGACAAGATTAGTCTCTCTCCTCTTTGCCCCTCTCAGTTTCCCGTGGACCCTTGAAATAGAACGATATGCAGGATGCCTTCTGGTATGTCTTCTGGCTGCATTTTCAAATTAAAAATAATTGTTTGGCAGCAAGATGGCTTTGGGAGAGTTCTACTGGCACCAGAGAGCAGCTTTTGGACCTGTTAACCAAATACAGATGTGTTTTGTTGTATGCTCAACAATTCACTTCTTAAGATGAAATCCGTACCATCAGCCTATTGTGGCCACCATCAGTTCTTCTGGTTATGCAACCTCACTGATGACACTTAATGGCTCCGGAAGACTTATAGAGGAAATTTGTAGGGCAATGGAGGGATGATACGACTCCCAAGAGGAGAAGCAGTGTAGGTTTTTCTTCAATCCTTCTTGTGGCTTTCCCACAAAATTCATCAGTTGTTCGGGGCTTGTATGTGCAGCCGCCCAACCTTTGGGAAGAATGTGAGAGGCTCATTCCATATTTGTAAAGCAATGATTGCAGTTGGGCAGCCTGGACTCCATGTAGCCCTCTGAGAAAGGTCAGTTGTGACAAATTATGTTGATAATTTAACTGAGCTTAGAAAAGATTTGGTAGGTTTAAGTGCTGATCAGCAGAAAACCCTGGAAAGTATTTTTATGATTGCCGCTTTGCAAGGATGTGTGCATTGTTCCCTCCACCTAATAGTTAGTGTAAACAAATTTTGAATGAGTGATTGTGCATGCACACTAGCAGTATGCAGCTAGCCATGAAATGAACAAGTGCTTTTTGCATTTTCGATGCTGAGCGCTACTGTGTATTTCTTGAACATTGTCTCTCTGTTAGTGTGTTCTTGGTGCTCTGGTGATGGTTTTTAGTGTATGTATAATTTTGGGGCAATCAAAGGAAGGTAGGTGCTGGATTTATGTTTTTGCTTACATAAATTCTACATACCGTGTTTCCCTGAAAATAAGACAGCACTTCACCTTATTTTCGGTGAGGTCTTATTGTTTTTGAGATGCAGGAGTCAGCAAGCATGGTCACCTCATGGCTGATGCCGTGTTGCAATATTTTTTGGGAGGGTTTATTTTAGCGCATGCACTCAAAAGCCCAATTGGGCTTATTCTTCGGGGAGTTCTTATTTTCAGAAAAACAGGGTAGCTACCACTGCATAATGGTTGTTAATAGTTGCTATTTGGATATATGTAGCTGTATGTGTGTGTGCATCCATGAGCTTCATGAGAAAGAATTGTGGTAGACTAGAATTGTGACTCCATTTTGGAAATGCTTGATCTTTGCAGATAAGCGCTTTTTGATCTACACTCTTCCATTAGTTCATCTTTTGTTCCTGAATCAATCTTTGGCTTTTTGCCAAAGAGAAGTCATTTTTCCTCCCTGAACAAGCGCATTCTATATTGTATTCAAACAGTTGCAGGAAAATTCACAGGCTTCAAAATAGAAGAAGAAAAAGAACATATTTCCTGATTTTCTCTACGAATAAATATAAGATGTGTGTGTGTGTGTGTGTGTGTGTGTGTGTGTAAATAAATAAATAAATAAATATTATGGACCTATTTAAACTTGCCTAAAATCCACACAGAAAGTAGTTTTGAAGCATCAAATATGTGAAATATTGCAACTATGATCTTCCATACAAGAAAGTAAATAGACATTTGATCTTACTTATCTGGCAAGATATCTGACTGTGTTCTATTTATTTAACGTTAAAACAAAAAATACTATCCTGTGACCTTTATGACCAAAGTCCTATTTAGGGCACTGGCAGACAACTCACCAGTCTTTGAGTTGGCAGAAAACTTGCTGTGTTGATCGCCAAGATCAATTCCCGTGATGGTGGACCTATGGCATGGGTGCCAGAAGTGGAACGCAGAGCCTTCTCTGTGGGCACGTGTGCCAATGCCAGCTACTCTTCTGGTTTCTGGCGTGTATGGTTTCCAGCTGGATTCCTGGGTGCCAGAGCACAGAAAATGGCCTGAAAAAGCCCCCCCCCCCAAAAAGACCAAAAAGCAGGCTGTTTTTAGGGCCATTTTCAGACCATTTTTGGCCTCAAAATGCCCCCAAAATGCCATGAAAACAGCCCCCCAAATGGCCAAAAAACAGGACGCGAGTCCCAGCCAACTGGTCTTCGGGTTTCTGGCAGTCCGGCGCACGCACATACACAGGCGTTCCGGTTTGGGCACTCAGTGCCGAAAAGGTTCGCCATCACTCTTCTATTCTATCACTATAAATGAGATTAACAACTGGTGCTGCCCATATCATTTTAATAGGAGACAAATTAAGGCATATGATTGGTGGAGTCTTTCATTTCCTTTCCTACCAAATTTCAGCTGTTTTCCCCTGGAAAAACAACCACTAATTATTGCCATTAACAGGTTGGGCAAGTATAGGTAAGTGTGAAGCAGTGTGTTTAACCATCTGTCAAATTTCCTGACTAACACATCACAGATACATATCCTTAAACTAACATTGGTTCCCACGGTGGTGGATTAAATACATACTCACAAACAGAATACTGGAGATAAAAGTGTCCTCCCATTTATGTTCCCCAGCAACCAGTAGAGAGGAGCATGTGTATTCAGCCAACTTTTTCATTATATTCTCCATTGCAGTTGCCAAGATTCATTTTCTGGCCAAGTAAAACCAAACAGACCTGTATAGGGGCCCAAAAATCCTCCTGCATTTTGTAGTTCCTGGTGTACAGCAAAAGTCAGAGGTTTGGCTCCTCCTATAGAATGCCATTTATAGGAAACTGTTTATATTTTTGTAGATTTACATCCCCCTCTCACAACCTCGCCCCCACCCTCCCTGGGTCTCCTATATCATTGGATCGATGTGAAATACATCTGCTATAAAAAACATCCTGTGTTCAGATAATGGGGGAGAAAAAGAATGGAGGGAAGCGTCCCATGCCATTGTTTTGGCTCTGTTTCATCAGTGCTTCTTCAGCTGCAATGGATTCCTGTGGGAATGGGATATGGGGCAGACCTCAGGGAGGCAGATTGGTGCAGAGAACATGAGGACATGTTTTATAAGATAGACAGATAGATAACTTTTTATTGTCATTTTTTGTACTGTGAGCACACTGGTCCACATTAAAAATGAAGTTCTATTGCCTGCTCTCAAGAGAAAGTGTATATCTACTGAAGCGCATACATAACACACACATACACATGAAAGAGGAAACTTGAGAGTTCACAAGGTTAGATGCTATATGGAATGAAAAACTGTGAATGAATCTAGATGTTCTGCTTTGGATACCACGAATACCATATGTTCAATTGGTAGAGTAGCAAAGTTTATTCTCTTGGTAATCAAAAGCGGACACCAGCCCAGAAATATTTTTAAGTTTCAACTAGGACAGGGGTCTCTAAACCTGGCAACTTTAAGACTTGTGGACTTTCCAGATTTCCTCAGGCCAGCCATGCTGGCTGAAAAATACTGGGAGTTAAAAACCCGTAAGTCTTAAAGTTGCCGGGTTTGGAGACCCATGAACTGGCAGATCTGGCTTCACTGTTGATTTCCTTGACTTCTTTCTCTGCTTTTCCATGCAGAAGTTGGGCACACCCAAGGACCTCTGGATGGAAGCCTCTACGCCAAGGTGAAAAAGAAAGACTCCCTTCACGGCAGCACAGGGACTGTCAACCCCAACCGGCTTGCCCTCTCTGCTGCCCCCAACCACATTGAGCACACGCTGTCGGTCAGCAGCGATTCAGGGAACTCAACTGCTTCCACAAAGACAGACAAGACCGATGAGCAGGCAGCACCTTCGGTTCCCAGCAGCAGTGGAGGAAACAACCCTATTTTGACTCCTGAAGAAAAGCGAGAGCTTGAGAGCTTGCTCAGTGGATTTGGTTTGGAAAACGAAGCCACCATGCACAACCACAGCCCCAGTGAGATTGCAGCGGCTGTTTCTGCTTCACCGGGACGCCATATTATACCAGCTCAAGTTCATGTCAATGGGGAAGCTGCTGGCTTAGTGGCCGAGAGGGAAACTGACATTTTGGATGATGAGTTGCCCAACCAGGATGGACACAGTGTGGGTAGCTTAGGTACCCTCTCTTCTTTCGATGGCACTACCAACACCAGTGACATTGGCTATCATGAGGCTCCCCGGATGGAGAGCCTCAATTCTTTACCCAACGGTTCATCCAATTTCAATGGCTTAGACAAGCTGCATAATTCGGAGATGGTTATCAACGGTGGTTATCCCTACAACAACCAGAATGCCTTGCGGAACATTATGGGACGTCACCCTCATGATCCTTATGCGCATATCAGGCCCTCAGTGTCTGCCCAAGAAAATCTGGCGGATTATCACCAGCATGGCTTCCCCACCCCTGGCTGGTTACAACCCCAGCCGCCAGCCGCCAGCCAGCCTTATCCCTATGGCTGCGACTCAAACAGCATATATCGCTCCCAGTCCTTCCCCACAGCTACTGTTGAAATCTCCCAGCTTCCTCAAGCACCAGCGCGGAGCACAAGTAGTCGCGAAGCTGTCCAGAGGGGGCTTAACTCTTGGCAGCAACAAGGTGGAGGTAGCAGACCACCATCACGTCAACAGGATGGTGCCCAAGACAGCCATAGTTCCAGCCTTGCTAGTGCAAGTCCCCAATCCAGCCCTTCACAAGCAGCACCCTCTCAAAGCATAAGCATCCCTGAATTCCCTAGAGTTGCCTCCCAGAAGGAAATAGAGCAATCCATTGAAGCTCTCAATATGCTCATGCATGACCTGGATCCCTCTGTCTCCATGATGCCTAAATCCCAGAGTGTTCCGTTGGCTACCAGAGAAGACAGGCCACACCCAGTAGCCCTTTCAATGTCTGCCCAGCCTGTGATAGGACCTCATGTGGTGCAACCAAAGGCTACCAATGCTTTTGGCTTGATTCCAGGAAGCCCTTCACAAAACTCTCTTGGCTCCAGCGTGCCCCAGATGGCTGAACCAATACCCAAAGCTCATCCTATGAAACTATTGCTCAACAGTGTTGGAGAACCAGAGTATCCAGCACAAGATTTCAGAGAGGCCTATTCTCCATATGGCTATCAGAACCAACAGCCAACTGTAATACAAGGAAAGAGCCTTGGCCAGATGGCAGGAAGCCCACCCACATCTCCCAGGCCTCATGCAACAGCATGCAAGGTCATGGAAGGGCAGCATCCTCTGCTGACATCACCTCCCTCATCCACAACAGCAGTCCAACCCCAGATGCCCTTAAACGAGGCTCAGCATCAGGGGGAAGCCTCTCAGGCTTCAGGGGAAGAGCCGTTGCATCTTGAAGGTCTGGTGGCTCACAGAGTAGCAGGTAAGAAAGTCTCGGTGGGGGTTTTCCTTTGAATAAACCACCTGTTTTAGGGGCTTAAATATGGATTTTGTAAGTCATGGGATGTGTGCTTTTTCAGGAACTTGATTTTGTTAAAAATGGCTTCATGCACATTAAGAGGCATAAACTCAACTCTTCCCATACAATGCAGAATGAAAAGACCGCAGTGCAGATAATATGGAAAATGTTTCATTTTCCCTCGCAATGGCCTTTCTCTTAAGTATGACTGGATTTTCAATAGCTGCTATTGACTATTTATTCAGTTCTAAACAATGGCCTGGGTACGGTGCCTCATCCTGTATCTGCATGCCATGCCCAAGGAGGTTGCGTTCTAGGAGGTTAAGGATTGAGAGGTTGGAAGGGGCCAAACAGTGGCACAATAAATGAAATTCAAGCATTGATGTACCTAGCGGAAGGGCTGCCCTGGCAATTCGTGAAGAAAAATGCATAGCTAAAAAAATCCCCCTAATTATGCATAGCAATGCATGAATCAGTAAGGGGGAAGAGTGAAAAGATCTCAAGTATTTCACATAGGTTATTGTCTTGGGCCAGGAACGGCTAGCATTTTTAGCAAGTGCGTCGTATGCCAATGCCAAGCTTTTGATAGGACCAGCATAGTTTGTACTGTAGCTCAGATAACCTTCTGATTCATGCATTGCTGGCTAAGCTGGAGGAACAGACATTACTACTGCTTAGTAAGGCCACACCTGGAATACTGCATCCAGTTTTGGTCATCACATTACAAAAAAGATGTTGAGACTTTGGAAAAAGTGCAGAGAAGAGCAACTAAGATGGTTATTGGCCTGGAGACTAGAACATATGAAGAATGGTTGTAGAATATGGGTTTGGCTAGTCTAGAGAAAGGAAGGACTGGGTGGACATGATAGCAGTATTCCAGTATTTGAGAGGCTGCCACAAAGAAGAGGGGGTCTGTTTATTTTTCAAAGCACCAGAGGGCAGGACAATGGTTGGAAACCAAGCAAAGAGAGAAGCAACCTTGAATTAAGAAGAAACTTCTTAACAGTGAGGACAATTAACCAGTGGAACAGCTTGCCATCAGAGGTTGTGGGTGCTCCATCACTGGAGATTTCTAAGAAGAGACTGGACAGCCACTTGTCTGAAATAGTACAGGGTCAACTGTTTGAGCAGGGGGTTGGATTAGAAGACCTTCAAAATCCCTTCCAGCTCTGTTCTGATTGATTGACTGACTGCAGCTAGAATTGTCCCATGTGAAGACTAGAGGATCCCCCACCACCACCACTTCAACCTAGGAGTAGTGTGAATCCCTGCAGCCTAAATAGCATTACTATATCTGTAATCTGTACTTAGTGTCTTCGTAACATGAGATAACAATGAGCACCACAAACCTTTCCTCCTGTTTTGTTTTGTTTTTTTGTAGAGAACTCCCTTCCTTCCTTCTCCCAAAAGGAGAAAAAATGATTTTGGGAGTCACTGCACCTACTTCCCTGAATTTGGGTGCTCTCTCTGGGTTCTGATAGCCATAGCTAAATCATGGGCTGGTACCATGCATCTATGCCTCATTTGCCCTAAACTGACATCTTTATAAACACAAGAAACCCTGAATTTCTAATGTATAATTCTTAGCAGCTGACATTAAAACATACAATACAACATTGTTGGATAGAGTGGATCCTAGGGAGAAATTACCCAGCAACTGCTAGGGTGATTGTGGCAAACAAGACAGGGCATTGATTTGATTTTATATTCAGTGAATGAGGGAACTGGCAAAAAGCTTTTAGTGTCTTTGCTGCAAGCTGCTGATTTAGGAAGGAAATGTCCACCACACCCACAGAAGCTCAATATTCCATTGCCTCGGGTGCTTCTTTCATGTCTTTTTCTGAAGCTCAGAGGACTGGAAGTCTTGGGCACGGCTCTGCATCCTCTGAACTGAGAGAGTGGTATTCAGTAAGAATAAGCAATGTTCATGAGTTTAAATGCATGAAATTCCCATGGTTGTTTCCCTTTTGGTGGAAAAGGCTTTGCTGAAGACCTTTGTCTTTGCAATTCTAGATATCTGAAAAAGCAATGGAATTCCACATGTTTGCTAAAGTTCTTATGGCATAGAAAGGACAAGGTACACCTAGTCAAAAGCACCTTTGACTCAGTTATAATCAGTAGAAGGGAATCATAATAAACTGAAGATCCCCATTCCTACTCAGTGGGGGGCTGCTATCAGTTTGTCCGGGTTCGGGAGAACCTGTAGCTAATATTATGGCCAGTTTGGAGAACTCCAAATCCCCCCCCCCCCGGCTGGCCAACCCACCCATTCCTCCCTTCCCAGGAGTCTCCATGCGGGCCCGTTTTGGATGCAAGGTAAGTGCAGGACTCACACGGAGGCTCGGTGAGTGGAAAAATGGGCCTCCCAGAAGGCCTCCGGAGCCCGGAGGAGGCAGTTTTCGCCCTCCCAGAGGCTCGAGGCAAGCCTCCAGAGCCTGGGGAAGGCGAAAACACACACACAGACCGGCCATGGTGTAGGAGGCTGACTAGGCCACACCCACCATGACATGCCCACCCAGCAACCGGGCAGAGAATCCGTTGCTGAAATTTTTGAAGCCCACCCCTGTTCCTACCCCATCACTAATGGCAAACTCAACAGCCTGTTCCTCCGCTCCAGTGATAATTTTAACAGAACAACAGAGTTGGAAGGGACCTTGGAGGAAACTCAAGCAGGAAACTCTACACCATTTCAGACAAATTGTTGTCTAATCTTTTCTTGAAAACCTCCATACTAGTTCTTCATATGCTTTTTAAACATCTCTCTTCAAGCATATATGTGAGCACCTTAAAAAACATGTTTATCCAAATCCTGATGACAAAAAGCTTGCCATCATAAGACAGACTTAGAGTTTTTATTTACGCAACAGAACCTAGATTTCATTCCATGCAGCACATGACAAGAACTAAGTATGTTCTGCCTTGGACGCCATGAAGGTTTTAAAAATGTATTCAGGTAAGTTTTCCTTTTAATCGAGATGGTTATTTTGAAACAACAGTTCCTTCAGTAGGTGCCTTCATCATTTCAAACAAGGTTGCATATTAAACAGGCTTTGCCCAAGCAGAAATTACAGAGGATGCACTTTCCAAAACCGTCTTTGGGATTAAAAGCTCTGGAATTCTCTTTAAACTACAATGTGTAGTGGCGAAATATTGTGATCATTGCACTCAGTATGCAGGGTCAGCCTCAGCAGTCTCAGAGATGGCAATTAGATGAAACAGTATTTAATTGTAGAACCACTCAGAAATGTCCTGGATCTAATCCAGCCATCAGTACCAGTCAGAACTGCTGCTCTGCTTCTGGGCCATGGGCATTAAAATATTTAGCAAAGAGAAAATGGTTTAGAGAATAAAGAAAACAATAAGATGGGGAGAAAAAACCAGGTTCAAGGCTGATCCACTGTGCTATCTTGGAATGTGTACAGATGCACATAATTTATATGTGATAGAAATATGTTCCCTGTGTTTCCTTTGAGTGTTCAGTGATGTTACACAGGCTGAACTCAGATAAAAGGAATTGTTTTCGTTCACCCAAAACATAGCAGTAAATAGTGCTCCTTTGCCTCAGTTGGCAGTAATGCCCATAATCCACTGATTCTTCATTGTCTTCAGAACAGTGCATTAGTGTTTTGCAAAAGAATACTTTTTAGAACACGCTCGAAATCTACATTTTAATAAAGTTGCAAGAGAAATGAATTCAGTTCTGAATGTTGCGAACTTGTCCAATGTGTGTGAACAGATGCACGAACGTGCCAAATACAGGATTCTGGACCTAGAGATGTAGTTTTGACCATTCAAGAAAGGAACCATGAAAACACATTTGTTAAGTAAAAGAGCACCCTAAAATGTACCCATTAGGAAAAGTATGCACAAAGTCACTTACTATGTCAGATTGCTGGGGAGACGGAAAGTACATGGGATATGGAAAAGCATGTATATTTTTTAAAAATGCACACAAAGTGCATGTGAAATTTCATGTTGACTTTTTATTTTTAATTGCAAATCACATTTGTGCAAGAGCACAAATATATGATTGGAAAAATGAAGAATTTGGGGGGGGGGGGTGTCAAAATGAAAAGTTGGAAGCAAACAACCGTCAGATGCTAGAGAATGATGAGAAGGAAATGTCCAGAACAAGCTGAAAGAGCAAGGGCCAGCATGTTATTTACAGTGACTTGCTATAAATTGCCTGTTTGTTCCAAGGCAAGTATGTGTGGAATTTCACAGATCACCCTCCTGCCTGGTTCTTGCTGTCATGAGAACTCCAGTTTCCTATTCAGGGGCAGGGGAATACCCCCTGCAGTGGTTACAGCAAAATGTCTCTAGGAGGATTTGCTCCCAGGAAGTACTGAGCATCCTTTTTAGCATCCCTGAAAATCCTACCCATCCCAAGAGAACTCAGGATCTAAATGGAAGCCCTGGAACAATTAGCACGATTTGCTTGAACCGTGCTTCATAATCCATTTTACTACTGTTGGGTTGAGTTTGCTAGAACTAACCACTCTGTCATCTCCTCTGGATCCTCCAATGTCTTGGAGAGCTGTGTGACCCTTTGAGAGCTGGATGCAACAAAATTTCATTTTAATGTATGCCGATTAGCGTACATTCACAGTGACAATAAAGTTATTCTATTCAAAACTTGGTAACTTTAAGAAGTGTGGGGCTTCAGTTCCCAGAAATCCCCTTCCAACCCTTCTTAAAGTTGCTGAGTTTGAGAAACATTGCTTTAGCCATTCCAACCATTTTAGAAGATCCTGGGAGGCTCTTGCTTCCCTGCCCTCTTTCTTATTTTCAGAAGTGGAAACAATTTGTGGTGTGTCAGTGCAGAAAAACGTAAGGGGGAAAGTCTTACTTATAACACTTTCCACCACCCCTCTTTTTTTGCAACTCCCAATTGCTTCAGGCAGATGGAAACTATAGAGGAGTCTCTACAGAGGAGTTGTTTTTACTGTCTAGGACATCATCTCAGTTTCTAAAACAAGAAAGAACCAATTCCCCACTAAGCTATCCACACAACATGAGAGGGAAGCAAAGTAATGTAGATCCCCACCCCAAAGGACTGGGATAGTTGGGACTATATTTAACCTCCTCTGAATCAATGGAGTTATTTATACAATTTAGTTTGTATTATACACTTGCCTCTCCTATGAGAGCCTTTTGCAGTGGGGGTGGAACTGCATATTGAAGAAACTTGCAAATTCCCTGATGCTTAGGATTGATTAAAACCTACCTTGAGTCCAGATTTGCTATCTGGGTGTAGGATATTAGATATGTTTTGAAGTGTTATTATTAAAATAAATCATATTAATAGCATAAACATAATTTTATCTTTACCAAATAACAAATGTGCCATAGTCTTATATATGTCTGTCCTGCAGTAAGTTCCACCAAAAGGGAACTTTTAGGTATAGGATTGTGGCCTGGATGGAAACACTGAATCAGAGATAGAGAGAAATGCTTTTAATATTAACTTTTTTATACTTGATATATGAATGGACTCAAGGGGCTCAGTGGCTAAGACATTGAGCTTGTCGACAGTTCAGAAGGTCGGCAGTTCAGCAGTTCAAATCCCTAGTGTCGCGTAACGAAGTGACTTCCTGCTACTTGCCCCAGCTTCTGCCAACCTAGCAGTTCGAAAGCATGTAAAAATGCAAGTAGAAAAATAGGAACCACCTTTGGTGGGAAGGTAGCAATGTTCTGTGCGCCCTCAGCATTTAGTCGGCCACATGACCACGGAGATGTCTTCGGACAGCGCTGGCCCTTCGGCTTTGAAATGGAGATGAGCACTGCCCTCTAGAGCCGGGAATGACCAGCACATATGTGCGAGGGGAACTTTTACCTTTACCTATGAATTGACTTAGGCCAGTTGCTTGAAGACCATTTGAAGTTACAAACAGGCTTTTTTTTTAAAAAGATAACTTGTCCTGGAAGTTATCACTGCTGTATGTACACCTTTGCAGTCATGTGATCTCATTTCAGGTATTTGGCAACTGGCTTGCATTTAAGACCAGGAGCGGTGTCCCATTGTGAGATAGCCACAATTTGTGACATTTCTTTTTGCCAATTTCCAGTGAAACCCACTTTCCCCGTCCATTGGATATGCTGGATTTGTTTAAGGATGACACGGTTTGCTTAACCACTATATGATTGCTTAATGACCATGATGATTTACTTTATGACCATTGTAAAATGGTTATAAAATTGAGTCCGGTAATTGTAAAGAATTTTGATTGCAAATCATTACAATTGCAATTACAATTGCAATGATTTGCAGTCAAAATTCTGAGTTCTCCATTGGTTGTAGTCAAGAACTACCTGTATGAAGACAATCTCAGTTATTCCTACTGATATTTTTTGGTACTTTCCAAATATGAGTCTAAAGTTTTCTTCAAAAGTATGGAATGATAATAGAATTATAATTAAGCTGCCACCTTAATTTTTTCCATATTCACTCTTAGTTAAATAACGCACACTGTCAGAACTGACAGTCATGCAAAAAGTACTTGATAAAGACAGTATGTAAGGATTGTATCAGGCTTGTGCTAGTCCCCAAGTTATGACCACTATTGAGCCCAAAATGTATGCTGCTAAATGAAATATTTGTTAAGTGAGTTTGCCCCATTTTATGACTTTTCTTGCCCCTATTGTTAAGTCAATCATTTCGTTTATTAAATTGGTAACACGGTTGTTAAGTGAATCCGGATTCCCCATTGACTTAGTTTGTTGGAAAGTCACAAAAGGTGACCACGTGACCCTGGGACACTGCGATGGTCATAAATGTGAACCACTTACCAAGCATCTGAATTTTGATCATGTGACCCTGGGGATGCTGCCATGGTGCGAAAATGGTCATAACTCACTTTTTTTCAGAGCTATCTTAACTTTGAACGGTCACTAAATGAACTGTTGTAAGTTTAGAACTACCTGTAGATGTATTCTGTTTAAACTATTCAGTAACAAATGGATACTTAGATGAATGTTAAAAGAAGGAGCACATGGCTGCAATGGCAAAATATTTTAACGGAATCATTGAAATGTTAAGTGCTAGTGATGGAGAGGAAGATCAGGAAGGTGAGATAGGCTGATCCTTTGGTCAGGAGGAAGTGCAACTACATTTGCTGAATGTGGTACAGGTATCTCTGTATTACACATACTCCCTTTCTTACAGTATGAGTAGGTATAGAGCCACATTTACATCATGGCTGCTTTTGCATTTCATCCCTATCTTGTCATACTGCCAGCTCTTTAGATGAGATAGCCACAGGGCCTTTTACTCCTAGTATTATTGCTGCTTTGTTTTTAATTTCATTTATTTCTTCCTCTGGGCTCAGTCTGTACCAGGGTTGTCAAACTCTCAGCCCACGGGCTGAATGCATAACGCACTGGCTAAGCCCACCCCCGGTTTAGTAAAGGGGGAAAAGAGTCGCGATACGTCACATGACGACAATGTGACATCGCAAGTTTGACACCCATGGTCTATACCAGGAGTCTGCAACCTTAGGTTAGATGGTTCCGCCCCAGGCACCTGATGGACCCTGAAAGGTTCCTGATGGAGCTTGGGACTTTTCCTGAATCCCTTGCTCACAGTTCGACCGAAGCCCTAGTGGAAGCCTGGGATAGGGCGGCCACTGGGGCCTTGGACCATGTTATGCCTTTGCAGCCTCTGACCCAGTGCCGATCCCAGGTAGCTCCCTGGTTTACCGAGGAGCTCCAGGAGATGAAACACCAGAAAAGACACCTAGAGAGTATTGCAGAGCAAGCTGGTCCGACCCAACACTATTAAGAATTCATATTAAATCCTATTTAGTGGCGATAAAAGCATCAAAACGGCAACATTTTCCCGCTCTTATCGTGTCCGCAGATAACTGCCCAGCCGCCCTGTTTAGGGTGACCTGCTCCTTACTTAATCAAGGAACTGGGGAAGACCCCTTGCAGGGTAGGGCTGAGGAATTTGTTCAGTATCTGCAGGATAAAATCGCTCAGATTTGGATAGGCTTGGACTCTGACTGTGTGGATTCAGGCGAGTCGATGGGGATGAATCTTGTGGAAACTATATGGGATGAGTTTGACCCTGTGAATCCCGAGGGCATGGACAGGATTATGGGGAGACTCAGTGCTGCCACTTGTGTGCTGGACCCATGTCCTTTTTGGTTAGTTTCGGCTTCCTGGGAGGTGACACGAGGCTGGCTCCAGGCGATTCCCAACGCTTCATTGAGAGAGGGGTTCTTTCTCCCCAACTTGAAGGAGGCGGTGGTGAGGCCCCTCCTTAAGAAGCCTTCCCTGGACCCAGCCTCTTTAGCCAACTATCGTCCAGCCTCCAACCTTTGCTTTGTAGTGAAGGTTGTTGAGAGTGTGATAGCACGTCAGCTTCCCCAGTACCTGGCCGAAGCTGCCTATCTGGATCCATTTCACTCAGGTTTCAGGCCCAGGTACAGCACGGAGACAGCATTGATCGCGTTGGTCGATGATCTCTGGCGGGCCCGAGACAGGGGTTGTTCCTCTGTCCTGGTCTTATTAGATCTCTCGGTGGCTTTCAATACCATCAACCATGGTATCCTACTGTGATGACTCGGTGGTTGGGAGTGGGGGGCACCGTTCTCCTCCTACCTGTTGGATCGATCATAGTTCTTGTTGACTGGAGGGCAGAGATTGATCTTGAGGCGCCTCACTTGTGGGGTGCCCCAGGGGTTGGTTCTCTCACCCCTCCTGTTCAACATAGACATGGAACCGCTGGGCGAGATCATCCATGGTTTGGGGGTACAGTATCATCAATACGCTGATGATACCCAACTTTTCATCTCTACCCCAAACCACCCAAACAATGCCCTCGACGTGATGTTCCGATGCCTGGAGGCTGTACGGATCTGGATGGGGATGAATAGGCTCAAGCTCAATCCAACCAAGACTGAGTGGCTGTGGTTTCCGTCATCCCAATTTGTGCATCTTGTACCATCTTTGATGATAGGGGAGAAATTTTAGCTCCCTCAGAGAAGGCCTGCAATCTGGGACTCCTCCTGGATACGCGGCTTAGTTTAGAAGAACACCTGACGGCCATGACCAGGGGGGCCTTTTACCAGGTTCACCTGGTAGTCCAGTTGCCCCCCTTCCTGGATCAGGATGCCCTGTGCACAGTCACTCACGCCCTCGTCCTTTCTCGCCTGGACTACTGCAACACTCTCTACATGGGGCTGCCCTTGAAGAGCACCCGTAGGCTTCAACTGGTCCAGAATGCGGCTGCGCAGGTTATCATTGGGGTACCCATGTTACACCCCTTTTAGGCGGCCTGCACTGGTTGCCGGTTGTTTTCCGGGTGCGATTCAAGGTGTTAATTATGATCTTTAAAGCGCCCCATGGCTTAGGCCCAGGGTACTTGCGAGACCACCTACTGCCACCGGTGGCCTCCCACCCTCCAGTGCGATCCCACAGAGTTAGCCTCCTCAGGGTGCCGTCGGCCAGGCAGTGTCGGCTGGCGACTCCCAGGGGGAGAGCCTTCTCTGTGGGAGCGCCTTCCCTTTGGAATGAGCTGCCCCCGGAGCTTCGCATAATTCCTGACCTCCCTAAAAAGTTGGCTTTTTCAGCAAGCCAGCCTGGCCTGAATAAAATAAATTATTAATTTTAATTGTTAATTTTAATTTAATTTCTAAATCTTATTGTAAATTTCTTTTGGGTTTTTTGGATATTATATTTAATCTTTCTTTTAACTTTTGTAATATATGTTTTTATGTTGTACGCCGCCCTGAGTCCTTTGGGAGAAGGGCGGCATATAAGTCCAATAAACCTAAACCTAAACCTTAAACACTCAAAGAGCCATTTGGACCCGTTTCCCACAGAAAAGAAAACACCAGGAGCCACAAAACCCTTCCCGTGCCTGACTATTTCCTGAGCGACCACAGAACTAGTATATGTAGATTGATCCATGGTTGGCATACTGAGGGTCGAAAAGCTCAATAAATCGTATGCTGGTGGGTGTCATACATTGGCGGTTCTGATGCATATTTTGAGTGACAGGGAGCCGCAGCAGAGGGATGAAAAAGCCACATGCGGCTTCAGAGCCATGGATTGCTGACCCCTGGTCTATACCATTACTCAGCGGAGGTCTTCTTTTCCACTCTGTTTATATTTGAGAGGAATACAGATAAAGAAGCCACAACTGCACAGCAGTTAAGGATGCTGAGTTTGTCAGCTGGAAAAGTTGACCGCCCGGGTTCTCACAATGGGGTGAGTTCCTGTGACTTGTCCCAGCTCCTTCCAATCTATCCGTTCGAAAGCATGCAAATGTGAGTAGATAAATAGGTACCAGTTTGATGGGAAGGTAATAGTGTTCCATGCTCCTCGGTGAATAGTCATGCTGGCCCCGTGACCATGGAAATGTCTTTGAACAATGCTGACTCCCTTGGCTAAGAAACAGAGATGAGCAGCACCCCTGAGAAGTGGACATGGCTGGACCTTTGAAACACCATGTATCTTCCTTCATTTTCTGATTTTGAAATGCCGGTTTTCAATCCCAGGTTGATAAAGACTGTGTCCTGAATATGCTTTGAGTCCAAAGAAAGTTAGCAGTCTGAATGGTGTTTGTGATTACCTCCAAATTTTCATTCCTGAGGTTACCCTCTCTATCGAAGGTACAATGGAACAATTAATAATTGAAGAGCGCTCCTCAGGTCATGTATTATGACCTGCTCTCATGCCACATCACAATATCTTAAAGTCTTGGGGTAAGACTTCAACTAATATTTTCTCTTATGTTCTTTTTCCTTTTCCCCCCTCCTTTGTTGTAATCTTGTTCTCTCTCTGTGTGTCCTCTTTGTCCCACACACTCTCCATGATGGATTTTGTTTCTTCCTTGGTTGACCTTCTGCTTCTCTACTCCTATCTGCCCTACCTTCATCTTACCTTGTCAGAATACAACGCCAAACTCCGGGACCTCCGGAACAGCATGAAAAGCCCCCATCCTCCTCTTCACCGACAGCGATCCTTCTCCTTTTCTGGTTTGTTCTGTTGCTGCTTTTCCGTCTTTCTCCCTGGGCTTTCCTGCTATAGATCCTCCTCGCATGGCACCGGGCTCCTTCGCTCTGGCATGAACTTGAAATTGGGGAAGTGCAGCTTTTTCCCATACTGTGGGGGTTGGAAAGATATGGCTAATTTAGAGTCTTTTTCAACATGGCATCATTCATTTATTTATCCCATCACTTTTTAGAAAGTAAGGGCTGAGAAATGTATCTTCTGCTTTTTCAGTGTAAGGGATGACTTCACACCACAAATTAGCCCCCCCCGCCATGTAAGTACATTTGGAAAGCATATAATAGGCGCATTCACAAAATGGCAACTTTGGCTATTCACAAACCGTTTTCTATAACTTTTTAAAAAAAAACAAACAACTGCCCATAAATTAGAAGGCCAGCCTTCTCAGAATAATACCACTATTCTGTTGTGTTATTGTGGGACAAAAGACATTCCTTGATCCAATTGACCATATTTCGTTACCATCCTCATCTTTGTCCAAAGACTAATAATAATAATAATAATAATAATAATAATAATAATAATAATAATAATAATAATAATAATAATAATAATAATAATAAAGGGACTAGGAAATCTGGTAAGCAGACTCTGTAGACTACCATGAATAAAACAATTCCCATATTTATCTTTCTCAAATCAATGTGCTGACCAGGTCTGGACTCTAAAACAGCCTTATGAATTCCAACATTTTTGTTTCTATCATTGTGTTCTCCCCTCCTCCTCCTCCTCCTCCTCCCCCCTCCCTTTCCTTTCCTCTATGACAGTGTGTCTAGTGAGCTCATTGAGATATCCATTTGCTCTTTGTGATGCTCATCCGTGGTATGTAGCTAGAAATCGCTCACACAAGGTCTGGCTGGAGAGAGCTTGTCTTCTTCAGGGCGACCACTCACACCCCTGCTTTGTGATTGGCACTGGGTCAATATTTCCATACATGTTGAAGTGTGCATGGAACTGATGAAGGGTGGTGGTGGTGACGTTTGCATGGGATTGTTGTGGAAAGAGGCAAAGGTTCAGGAATGGAATATTCACTTTCAATAACAGCTTGGCCAGATGCCAAAGTTATTTGAGGGCCTCTGTGTGTTCTGCACCACTGCTGTGACATTTTACTGCAGATCTTTCCACGGAGCCTGGCAGCACTGAATGGAACCAGGACGGAGGCTTCCAGTACTGCATGGCAAACGGAGGGGGGGGTGAGCATGTGGGTGTGTATATTCTAGAGGTTTTGGTTCACGAGGGCCACTCTGGGGGAAACGGAGGCTGTCAATGGATTTCAAAAGTGCAGTTGCTTCCTAGTGTCCTGTTACATATTGTTACATACATGCATGGGACAACCAGCTTGAAGTTCTACAGAGAAGAATGACCTTTTACTGGAAGCTCCTTTTCAGCAGTGCGGCGTCCTGAACATTTTGTTGTTATGTTTCACCGTTTTTTTTTTAAAAAAGACCCTCTTGGTATATAAATGTTTGTGGTTAGTTTTGCATCATGGTTAGGTAGGACTGGTTCAAAAATCCATGTTGAGTTGTGTCAATCTTTGTGTTACGGTAAGAAGGGCTACCATTTGAACAGAAGATGCTATTGTTTAATCTGTTTAATTTGTACCAATTACAGGATACTTGGCCCTTCTGAATCCAACCAGCTCTGTCCCTACAGGTTTGGAATTTTCACTCCTGCAAAATTTCACAATGCTTTAGTTGATTTGGAAAGTGGCTTTTTCGCTACTCCACTCTTTGCTTCCGGAGGGCGATCTCATGCAACTCATTGCTTGTCTGACAGACAGCTCCAGAATTAATGCAAAAGCATGCCGTATTATGCCTGATAGCCTGTCACTTTGGCTTCTGGCCTCACTGAGGAATGAAGATGTATACGTACAAACCTCACTCCCCTTTCCCCCAAGTTTTAAAGGAGTGGAAGGAAAACTGAAATGGGCACCACTGCCTGCATGATTTATTTCGCACTTTGGGACCCCTGGCACAAAAGCTTTATAGAATATTGTTAGAATGATGGAAACCATTCATGCATAGGAAAAACCTTCAGCACTAATGAATGTTTTTCCCAAAGATTTCTCTAAATGGTATTATCTCTTCTACTGAGAGGCATTAGTATTCCTGGGGTGTGGGAGGGGCTCCTACAGGGAGTGAATGAATAGTTGGCTGCTCTTACACTGGCCATATTTCTCCCCAGCATGAGTCCAGTCTTGCTAATCTCTTAACTGCTCAAATGACTGCTGAAGGCAGATCAAGCTACACATTTGGTGCCGTACTGTAAGGGTTCTTTCATAAATATTGTAAATTAAAATATTCTTTTCCCTTTAAAGTGAAAGTACACATTTAATCATTGAAAAGAAAGAGAGTTTATGGGATGTTTTTACTGTTTAGACCAGGAATCTCCAAACTTGGAACTTTTAAGACTTGCTGGCTGAGGAATTCTGGGAGCGGAAGTCCACAAGTCTTAAAATTGCCAAGTTTGGAGACCCCTGATTTAGACAAGGACAACATGGGAATGGTTACGATTTGTTTCCTTGCAAGTGCTAGTAAAGATGCAAGAGCTAACCTTCCATTTCTGGCTAGCAGATGAACACTGAAATGTCACATGCCGTCGGTATTGGAAGACCTGACACAGTTTCAGTTTCAGTTTCATGCAATTCCCCCTGCCCCTTTGTAAACATCATAAAAGAATTACACTGCTTGCATCACTGTGCATTATGGAGGGAAGCCAACACACTTTATCTGCTATGAAAGAAGATTTTTTTTTTGCAATTAACATATTTTCAGACTATAAGACGCACTGGTGTATAAGACACACCAAGATTTTGAAGAGGTAAGTAAGAAGAAAAAGGTTTTGTCCTCCCTGGCCCCCAGGAGCACTCTGCAGGCTTCAGCAGGGCTGGGGAAAGCAAAAAATGCCCACATTTTTGTGAAAAACGCGTTGAAAATGGGCTGGTGTTTTTTTGCAAAAACAGGGGCATTCTTACCTTCTCCCAGCCCTGCTGAAGCCTGCAGAGTGCTTCTGCGGGCTGGGGGAAGGCAAAACCTCTGTTTTTGTGAAAAACAGCCCGTTTTTCACAAAAAATGGGATGCGGGGTTGGGGCTTTGGGGGGGCAAAAATGGCTGTATTCGATGTATAAGACGCACCAACATTTCCACGCTCTTATAGAGGGGGGGAAAGATGCGTCTTATACCCTGAAAAATACGGTACTCACTTTTGACTCAGCCATCATATTAAGGTTCAACAAACTGGGAAGCAGGGTGAACCAGGCAAGCCCCATCAATGGGGGTACCCAGATTGTTCAGGGCTAGAAACCTGTACAAAATCTAGTTGTTTCTGCTACAAAGTTCGCTGCTTGCAAACTAAAGTTTCCTATTTTCAAGAAACCACATGTCTAAAGGAGAAAACCAGGACCTGGTGCACATAAGTGTCCAGTAACAGTTTTCTGAGTAATATGGGGCTCAGCCTGCTCTTCAAGCAGATGTGAAGCAACATCTGGTAATTCTGCATTAGCTTCCAATGGTCATGGGAAACTCACAGTAATCTGAGAGCTTAGTGCCATTTTATCTCTCTTCTTCTTTATTACTCCGTAGATAGATTACTTAATTACATCACATCCTGGCTTGGTTCATCATTACACTAAGCCAATGATGTCTATTATTTGTTTATTGAAATGCGTGGATTCTCAACCCCCCCCCCCCGCCCCCAATTATGTTTTAGTGCAATATTATATGTGAACCAAGTCATTGTGGCCTGTTAAAAAGAAATCATGGTTTAAAAACCTTCCTTGCTGCTCATACATGAGACAAAGCATGAAGATAATTCATTAAATACCGTCTTTCCTATAAAATGTAGTGATATGTTTAATGTCAATCTAAAAACAAGAAACATTGTCAATATTTATTATTAAAAACAACATTAGCTTTTCTTTGCAGTTTGATTCGGTGGAGGAAAATTAATCAGGAAAACTAATCTCTTTGAGGGCACTGTTATTCTGGGATTCCACCTTGCTTTTTATGCTCTCATTTTAGAAAACTCTTCTTCCTGTAAAGATTATTATGGTTGATTTTACTATTTCTCATATGCTATTTGACACTGTTTATTTTTAATGCATTTTTATTACTGTTCTGTTTTGCAAAAACCACCTCAGAGAAATGTTTATTTTTAAAGGCAGGACACAGGTGAGGGACTCAATGGTGTTAATTATACTTATACACTTGCATTTCCTTCAAAGAATATATCCTCCTCTCCCTTAGAGAGAGTGACTGGCTCAAGCTCATACAATGTGTTTTAGGGTTGAATGCGAGGATGAAATCCTACAGGTTTGGGCCGGTTCATCCAAATCGGTAGTAAAAGTGCTACTGGTTGCCCGAACCAGTAGTAAAAAAATGTTTTTAAAACCTATCGTGGGAACCTTTTTTTGTATGTGAAGTCCAGCTGCTTTTGTATTGTGTGTGAGTCAGTTGGGTAGTTTTTGTGTTATTTTTGTGTAAAGTGTGATAGTTTGTTTTTGAAGTCTCTGTGACTCTGTGAGGCTCCTGCTTGTTGCCCACCCGGTCACATGACCACCAAGCCATGCCCGCCCGGTCACATGACCACCAAGCCATGCCCGCCCAGTCACATGACCACCAAGCCATGCCCACAGAACCAGTAGGGAAAATTTTTGAATTTCACCACTGGCTGAATGATATTTGAACTTTAGTCTTGTCTTCAGCTGCTTTTAGATATGGTACTTATTATGAAATTATCATGAGCAGGAGGAAAGTGAGTTATATGAGACCAACAGCCATTTATACTGCTTGCATTTTCCCTGATTTGCTTTTGCAAATTTGTTTTTTTACTGTAACGCTTGACCTTTTTTTTTTGAGGAGGACAAAAGGCTAATGGTTCCCCCTTTACTAGAGAATAGGTGTTCAAACTTCCATTTATCTCTCCTTTTAAAATTGTCTTTTAAAAAACTGAACCTCTCTTTAGTTCATGATGCCACTTCAATGAGTGTTACACATTTTACAACTTGACAATTAAGTGCTTTTTCGATTCCCTGCCATTTCAGTGATTGCACCAGATCTCATATTTTCTTTTTTGCACTTATACACCAGTTCTTCTGCGTTCTGTAATGTCCTTTGTTTAGTTGGAATTGTACCTTCATAAATCTAGGTTCAGTCACTGATATGAAACCAGACAAAAAAGCATATTACAGAAGGAATGTCTCCTATGTGAACAAGTGTGGGTTTGTGAATTAGACTTCTGTTCTCTTCTGTAACCCCCCCCCAAAAAATGCAGATTATTTTTAAGAATGAAGGAGGTGGTCTTGGCATCTCTGCTGGAATGAATGACAGAAGACGTTTTTATACAAAAAGCATTTCAAAATATTTTTGAGATCTATGAAGAATCAAAAAAATATAAAATATAATTATTCAGTCCTATTTTGCAGTCCTAGTTATTAGCTAGGACTGCAAAATAGAAGTTTCCCTGTTGCCCTTTTGAATACCAATTAGCTATTTTCATGTCTAGCCATGTTAGTTTCTCTGGAGTATCTGTCTGGTTATTGTTGGAAGTAAAACACTAGATTTAATGGACCTGTGGTCTCATCTACTGAAGCTGCTCTGACGTTCTTAGAAAACCCCTTACATCATTAGGTTGGACTTTCCTTTCTACCTAAATGAGAATAACATAAAATATACATATGATTTTATCACACTTGGATACAATTACATGGAAACTTTTTTTTTTGGTTGTTTTTGCCATTTCTCACTGTATTTACTCTGTCTCTGGAATCAGAGCTATGCAAAGTCCTTGAAGCAATGGGAGAGAGGAAGAAATAAAAAAGTTCAACAATCCATGCTGCCACCGCTATTTCATGTGCTGTATTCTTTGTTTTACAAAATGATAACACAGAGGGCACTTCAATTAATATGTGTAGCACCCTCCATCATGCTTGATTGGCCACAATAAGTAGGTTCTCCTGGAGTCTTTTATGGTACAGCTTGAAGTTGCTTCCAAGATATGAATTTTAAACTATCTACCTATTGTCATCTATCTATCTATCTATCTATCTATCATCTATCTATCTATCTATCTATCTATCTATCTATCTATCTATCTATCTATCTATCTATCTATCTATCTATCATCATCATCATCTATCTATCTATGTATCTATCCATCTATCTATCTATCTATCTATCTATCTATCTATCTATCTATCATCTATCTATCTATCTATCTATCTATCTATCTATCATCTATCTATCTATCTATCTATCTATCTATCTATCTATCTATCTATCGTCTGTGTGCCTGTTTGTCTGTCTGTCTGTCTGTCTGTCTGTCTGCCTGCCTATTAAATTTATATGCTGCCCAATTGCCCTATAAGGTGACTCTAAGTTTAATTATGATGGACAGGTTTTCTTAGAGTGTGCTTTGTTTGACTTGCTGGAGGCCCCCATTGTTTCTCTACCACCGGAGAGCTTAGTTAAAGGTTAAGGTACTTTATGGCCTTACCCTAAGGACATGTAACACTAAGCTTGTAATTTTGCTAGCAAATATAATGCAGAAGGGAGAGAATGCCAAAAGTACAATTCACTAAATGGGCCCATCTTTTTCAGCTGGTCTTCAATCATTCCGGCAAGCTTGGTTGCTGTAAGCCAAGGCATTGTCATTCTTGGCTCTGAAACACTGGCTCTGTTCTTCCTTATCCTCCCTCCCCGTCCCCACTGCCTACACACTTTAAAGGAAGGAGGAAACAAAGCACAGAAGAGCAAGGGGGAAAATGAAGTTGGAGCAGGAGGAGAGGATTGGACTCTGGTGCAAGAGATATTTGAAGTAGGCCTGCAGCAGCAAGACCACCAGCCCCAGCAATGACCATTTTCTTGAGGTGGGAGGAAAGTGGAATGGGTCACCTTGAAGGACACTGGCATCATCTCAGGGTTTTCCTTCACACATGAGCAGCTTCATTCTGATTCTTTGCTCTGGTTATAATGGCCATTATCTCTTGCTCAGGCCTTGCTGCTTCCAATACACACACACACACACACACACACACACACACACACACTCACACACTTTCTCTATTTGATAGCTTAATCTTCCCTCTCTTCCTCAAGAACATGCTTAGGCTTCCCTCAAAGTCTCTAACTAGTTTTTTGCAGTGATTTAGTGCTCTTTTGGTTTAGGATTAACCATAAATTGACCCTCAGGTTTTTGCCAAGTAGGCTGCAAATATGTAGGAAATGGAGGGGAATTGGGGTTTGTAGTTGGGTTAACTGGGGAAATCAGCTTCCATTTACAAGTAGTCCTCAATGTACGACCACAACTGACTGCAAAATTTCTGCTGCTAAGCGAGATGTTTGTTAAGTGATCTTTGCCCCATTTTGCAACCGCTCTTGCCACAGTTGTTAAGTGAATCACTGCAGTTGTTAACAACTGCAATGATTCACTTAAGACATTTGTTAAGTGAATCTGGCTTCCCCGTTGCATTCGCTTGTCAGAAGGTTCCAAAAGGAGATCACATGATCTCAGGGCACTGCAACTGTCATAAGTAAGAGTCAGTTGCCAAGCATCTGAATTTTGATCACCTGACCACGGAGATGCTGCAGCAACGGTTGTGTCAAAAACGGTTACAAGTCACTTTTTTTTAATGCCATTGTAACTTCTGTCACTAAATGAACTGTTGTAAGTCCAGGACTACCTGAATACAACTCTTTTATAGTTTATATATGAATTGTAACCGAAAAAGGCATTATTCCTAAAGGTAGAATGCATTCGTCTTTGAAATATAATTCAAGAAAGGCACAGTTCAGAGGTAGGTGGAAACAGATCCAAACCCACTCTTTATTAAACCTCTTGCAGCTGCATAATGGTATTTTGATTATGTGCTGCCCCAGCCATAAGGCTTCAGAAAAGGAGGGAAAACAGTGTGTGTTTTGCATTTATTAGTTCACTGAAATGTGACTATGTTTAAATTTGGCCATTGAAGGTAAGGCTTTAAAGGAAAATGGCTTTGAGGGATGTTTAAAAGATTTGAAGCCTGGCAAATGTAGAAAATGATCTGTCTTCTTTTAAAGAAACAACTCTGCCGGTGCCTTTCTTAATGATTGTTACATGTGGTGCTGATGGAGTTTTCTTTGTCTCTAGATGGATAGATTTCCCCCCTTTCTTCTGGCTGATACAGTTTGACTGTTTGAATCTCCTCTGCTTAATTTTATATTAGGGCTCCCCAAAAATCTGGTTTATCTATTTCCCCCCACTGCTTTCTCTTTGCTAGTCTAGTGAAGAGAAGGACCAGAGGAGACATGATAGCAGTGTTCCAATATTTGAGGGGCTGCCAAAAAGAAAGCAGGGTGTCAAGCTATTTTCCAAAGCACATGAAGGCCAGACAAGGAATAATGGATGGAAACTAACCAAGGAGAGATTCAACCTAGAAATAAGGAGGAACTTTCTGACAATGAGAACAATCAACCAATGGAACAGCTTGCCTTTGGAAGTTGTTGGAGCTTCATCACTTGAGACTTTCAAGAAGAAATTGGACTGCCATTTGTCAGAAAAGGTGTAGGGTCTCCTGTTTGAGCAGGGGGTTGGACTAGATGATCTATAAGATCCCTTCCAACTCTGTTAATCTGTTGATCTTGAGAAGGTGGTATGGCTGGTATAAATTAAGGAAAGATCCAGACCTGTCAAGGGATCAAATGTAGATCGAAACTCCCACAACTGTGTTTGATAACATTTTGAGGATCTCACCCACTGCTTTATCTTCCTGGCTGCCTTATTAAGAGCAAAACAAACACAAATCTAAACACATGTAAGAGACAGGTTGCATGAAGAGGGCAATCGGCTACTGTTTTTGTAAACAGGAAGAAATAGGTAAACTGGAATGAGGCCCAGGTGCTCAACACTTTTCTTTAGCTGGAAGCTGAGCGGGTTTCAATGCAGTTTCTGCAAAATGTATCCCTGCAAATTTAAGAAAGGGGATGAGGTGAATTTCTCTCTGTAAAAAATTAATTGTATAAAGAGCCAGTTATTGCAACAAACATAATTTGGTTTCATAACTGAACCTTTAGTTCTTCTTTGAATGGGTTCCTTCCCTGCATTGTTTATTGTACAGCATGGGACACATGTGAATGGTTTTTAGAATCTTGTTGCTGTGCATCAGACATTCCTTTTGTTGTTGGAAGAAACAGAACTTATTGTTGAACATTTCGAAGAACTAGATGTACAGTATATTAGCAGAAAAGAATTACCTTGGGCTCAATCTTAGAGAGATCAGTTGGTTGACTTGATTAAGCAAATGCTAGCCTGTTCTTTAGGTTTTGTGGCACCCTGGGGTCTTGCTGTAAAAATAGTCAGATGGATTGGAGGCTTCCCAACTCCTTAAAAAACTCTTGCTTTTCTCTAGCAAACAACTGTGAGAAGAAGCTGTCCTTTTAATTCTATTAAGATCTTAAAATGCTGCAAGAAGAGTATCCTAGGATTTTCCTGATGTTTTCCAGTTCTTAATGAAGAACTTTTTTTTCAGGAGTGTTTATTGGAGTGATTATAATTCTGAATAAAGACAAGCTTTCTTTCTTTGGGGAGGGCATTGCCTGGCATGCCACTCCGAGGCCACATGTCTTTCATGTACAAAAAAGGTTTATGTACACCTGACCTAAAAGATTTTCCTAGACTATATGAATTACATCAATGACATCCTAAATTGTCACAATAATAATCTGCTGTTAAAGAGACATTTTGTGAAGTTACTAATACATTATTAGCTCTCACTGCCTCTTTCTTTCCCATGCTAATATGCAGGCTAAAGAGATGAATGCCAACTTTCCAAGATCTTCTGTATATATTAGAACCCATTCCCATACTTAGCATCTTCCTTCCTCACATCATTGAATTTGCAGGAGTGCAGCTGTCCCAGGAGAAGTCACCAGATGAAGGTGAAGCCCTTGTCCGGAGACGTACCACCAGTGAGGGTCAATATGAGAACAGTCCCCAGGAACCCAGTTCACCACGAAGCCCGACTGTCCGATCACCGATTCACTGTGTCTCACCAGAGGTGTTCAGCACCATCTCTGCCAATCCCGGAGGAAGACCTAAGGAGGTACTTTTTAAAAATATGGTTTTCTTTTTAACTCATCGCATGGTGGAAGACAGAGAATACCAAGGTATTAAAGGGAAATTTCATTTGGCGGTAAGGTGGAATAAAATAAAAGAGCTGAGGTATTGCAGTGGTTAGAGTGCAGTACTGCAAGCTTCTTCAGCTGACTGCTAGCTGCAATTCAGCAGTTCAAATCTCACCAGGCTCAAAGTTGACTCAGCCTTCCATCCTTCCCAGGTGGGTAAAATGAGGGCCCAGATTGTTGGGGGCAATAGGCTGACTCTGTAAAACCATTTAGAGAGAGCTGTAAAAAGCAGTATGAAGCGGTATATAAGTCTTAAGTGCTACTGCTATAAACAAACGAGGCAGGTATAGGAGGCCCTGCTCAAACATTAATTGGATGGAGATAGAAATCAAGAGTATTTAATTTGAATTTAGATACATACCTACCCAACTGTCTAGTATACCCAAATCCTCATTTTCACAGAATATTACGAAGCAGTTTGAATATTAGGAAGCACTCAAACAACAAAAAAAAGAGGAAGAGTTGCATTTCAGATATGCAGCTATATGAGCCATGGTGGTGCAGTGGTTAGAATGCAGTATTGCAGGCTAACTCTGCATTCCCTCTGCCAGGAGTTTGATCCTGACTGACTCAAGGTTGTCTCGGCATTTCCATCTTTCTGAGGTTGATAAAATGAGGACCCAGATTGTTGGCGGCAATATGTGGATACTGTAAACTGCTTAGAGAAGGCTGTAAACCACTGTAAAGCGGTATATAAGTGCTGTTGCTATTAGATTAAAAAAAAGAATGCACGAAAGCATTAGGGAATCCTTGGAAAGGCACTAAAATATCATAGACACAAAAATGCATACTTTAGAAGAAATTCATATGACAAATTTTCACACATTTGCTTTGAAATCTGTAAAACGGAGAGCTTGCATAACATGGGCATGGCTGTGGGTGCCTCTTCCTTCAGCTTGGGGATTAAATTGAACTGGCTTGTGGCAGTACAATTTGCATGCTTATTCCTCCTCCCAGCAAAATAAATTGTGGAATACCTGCTGCAACTTGCTTCCTCTGCTTCCTCCCACCCCCTATATCTTACTGCCAGTTGAAGAACAAAATTGTAGGTGAAAGATCTTTGGTGAAAAAAGAGGTGAAAACGACGAAAGAAGAAAGAACTGGAGCAAAGGGGAGGGGAAGGCATCTGGAGAAAAAGGAAATCCCTGCTGTCTAATATGCTAAGAGTTGGAATAAATGTAAAGCAGGGGTGTCCAAACTTGGGAACTTTAAGACTTGTGGACTTCAACTCCCAGAATTCCCCAGCCAGCCATGGCTGGCTGGGGAATTCTGGGAATTGAAGTCCACAAGTCTTAAAGTTCTCAAGTTTGGACACCCCTGATGTAAAGGGAGGGAGACTACAGGTAGTGCTTGACTTACGGCCGCAACTGAGCTCAAAATGTCTGTTGTTGAGTGAGTTTTGCCCCATTTTACGACATTCCTTGCAACAGTTGTCAAGTGAATCCCTGCAACCTGGTTGTTAAGCAAACCCTGCCTTCCCCATTGTTGGCTTTCTTTTTCAAAAGTTTGCAAAAGAGGATCGCTTGACCTTGGGAGACAGCAACAGTCATAAGTATGAGCCAGTTGCCAAGCATCTGAATTTTGATCACATGATCACGGGGCTGCCACAAAGGTTGTACGTATAAAAAATGATCATAAGTCACTTTTTTTCAGTGCTGTTGTAACTTTGAATGGTTACTAAATGAACTTGTAGTAAGTCAATGACTACCTGTATCCCAGGTCTGGAAACTAATTATATTTTCATTCTCTCTTTCACAGCCCCATCTTCATAGCTACAAAGAAGCTTTGGAGGAGATTCAGGGGACCTCTCCAAGCAGTCCACCTTCCAGTGGTGGTGAGGCTTCTCCCCAAACCCCTGCTTTCCCTGTCTCACCACAAACCCCTTACAGCAACCTGTGTAAGTTCTGTGGCTTAGACAAAGGGCTGGGAGAGGGAGGTTGGTTGGCATTTGGTTTTGGTAAAGCCATACTTAGAGGCAAAACGTTCTCAGCTTCCTGACACCCACCACCATTTTAATCCCACTCTCCATTTTCTCCCTTCTATCCATTGGCCCATCTCAGCTGTTTCCTCACTCCCCTTTCATTTCTGCTTCGTGCACCCTTCTCATGAAATCACCATGAAATACGCATCCTTCCATCATAATAATCGCAACGGCATAGTTTTGCAAGTACTGCAAATATAAATATAGCCAGCAGCTCCCAGCTGGTGACAAAGGCATATTTCTTTCTGATCTGTCCTCTGCTTGGTATTGCCCATAGTAAATAAAGGTCCATGATTATTTACCAGAAAGATACAATTAAAATAGGGCAGTACTACACTACTTATTGCTATGCAAATGACTCACCTGCTGGATATCTGCTCTATTTTGCTGCATCTTTACCCTTCTTGCTGGAGATAAGGTTGAAATACAACATATGATGGGTTTTACTTAATTCTGCATATCATTAATTAAGCAGGTCACCTACTAGTAGTAATGAAAGCAATTATTTTAAACAAATCATTCTTTTAAGCAAAAGGCAAATACTGTAATAATTTAAATGAATCTCCTTTTGATAGTTAATTTAGTAATGTGGGTCAAAAATGTGTTCCCGCTAACTGCAGCAAATATGTAATTATCAGAATAAGGACGATGATGGCATACAAGGCTGACATTCATCATCAGTCCATAAAAAATACAAATTTCTCTTAACAGAAATATAAATTATAACCTCTTTAAAAATGCATTGGCTGGTTTACTAGGGAAATATTATTCCTCAGTGAAACCTAGTGCACAAATTCTACAGGGGGATGTATTAACCTTGCTCTGGTCCTTGTTATTAGCATAATGATGCTAATATGGCATAATCATGAACTAAAATAATAATTGTATAATCCCTCATTGACATTTAAAATTTTCATGTGGCTACAGAAATTCGTTTGCTCTGATATTTGACAGATGTTCCTTTTAGTGCATAGATTCTAGAAAATCACATGCTTCCAGGAAATCAAATTGTTGCATATATTACTTTGACTGTCACTAACAGTCTTTCTAGGTAGAAAAATAATATTCCAACACCATTTATGGGAGAATAAGGGGGATCCGTTCTTAATTAAACCTAACCCCTGAGTGTGGCCCCAGAGGAAAAATCCATGTTTTTTTGGCAAGAAGATCCTATTTTAGGTAATAGTTGTGATTCTTCCTCTGAGCCTCTTATTATGTTGGAAATATGGAGTGGGGGGAGGTCAGCTGAACTCTGCAGGTGGGAGAAAATGAAAATTTATCCATATCCTAAACTTACATTTGAAATATTGTAGATGTGTAAGTAATATACACCTCCGTTAGGGAATGCATACTGACAGAGAGCAGCGGAATGAGTGCATTAGCTTTTTGTATCATAG
Organism: Natrix helvetica; assembly: GCF_964273705.1. Taxonomy (NCBI): domain Eukaryota; kingdom Metazoa; phylum Chordata; class Lepidosauria; order Squamata; family Natricidae; genus Natrix; species Natrix helvetica. The sequence goes on from NC_138548.1 coordinate 128,517,787, forward strand.
AGTCATAGGGACCTTGGAGGTTTTCTAATCCAACCCCCTATCCAAGTCAGGAATCTTCATATCATCTTGAATAAATGGTTGCCCAATCTTTTCTTGGAAAACTCTAGCAAAAAAACACCCACAATTCCATGAGGCAAGTTGCTCCGTTGATTACTAATTTTTAATATCAGGAAGTCTTCCTTATTTCCAGCTTGGATCTCCCTCCCTCTGACAAGCTTCGACCCATTTCTTCTTGTCCTACCCTCAGATTCTGTGGAGAATAAATCAATACCCTCTTCCCTGTGGCAGCCCTTCAAGCTAAACAAAGAGAATTAAAAGATCCCTTCTGAGTACACAGGATTTAGCCCTACTTTGCCAGTTCATAAAATAAGCATTGTTAGATGCGAAGGCATGAAGTTACCAAGACAAATAACTAAAAAATAACGCATATATTCAAAATTACACATTTTATTCCACAGTTATTCCTCTATGCAACCTATAGAATGCAATTGTAGAACAAAACATGGCATTTTGAATATATCAATCAGCAATGGTGTGCAACTCACCTTGATGGAGATGGCTTTTGGGCAATTATTATGCCGTACATCTCCTAATTCTCCGAAATACAAATGAAAGCTTCCATTAGGAAGGTGGGCAGGGGGACCTGTCTATGTGAAGTACTCCACTCCAATGCCAACAGCCATTCCTAGGAAGAATGTTGATTCCATAATATTGATAGCTGTCTACAGCTGCAAATTCAGGCGGTAAACACACCATTTGAATCATGTTGTACCACTCAATATTAATCTAATTGAAGATATATGTAGTCACACAACCGTTAAAACTGCATGCAAAATTTCCTGCAATTAGATCGTTATTTCCACTTTTGAAATTCTGTTGGGCTGCCATAGGAGACACTTCCCCCCCCTCATGTGAGGCACTTGTTATGTTAACCTCAACTGTCCCAAAGGTGCTTTTTCAAGAGGCAACTGGACTTTCTTTGTTTTTTCCTTGAAGTCATTTCACTTCTCATCCAAGAAGCTTCTTCAGTTCTGACTGGTTCTGACAATTTGCCTTTTGAAAAAGCACCTTTGGGGCAACCATGACCTCAGTGATTGAGAATCTCCATAGGCACTCAACTGTAACACATGCCATTCATCCAATGGTGTGCTGGAGCCATCTCACACTGACTTGCAAGAGCCAACCGTTAAATATTTTGGATTTTTTTGAGCTGTTGAAGAGCAGAGGCGAGCCTCCATGGCATGCCTAGTGCACCAGTCAGGTTTCCATGATTGAGAGAACTCCAGATGAACAAACTGATTCATAGCAGTCCTGCCTCTCTACAAACTCTAGTGCAGTAATTGAATTTACAACCAGATCAGCCCAGTTACTTGAATAAACTCATTCTCTTAGTCTATGCACATCTGGTATGGATTCTGTAGCTGTTTCGGCTTTACGTGAAGGCATAATAGCCCAGATCAGAATTAGATCTCATTTAGCTGCTGAAAGTTGGTGAGAACCTGATCTGAACCTACCTGTTGCATGCCCTCTTTTTCTTCCTCTTCTGATCAAGCATGGTTCTGAGTGACTAATCTTTGGTATCTTGGTGGTGGGTTTTTAAAATCCATTAGCTTTGAACAGTTCTGCCAGTATTTCATCCGGGCAGAGCTAACATGGCTAAGCACGAAGGAACACCAATGAGCCACTAAGCAACTGGGAAAGAGCAAAGATTCCAGTAGGGTAGAAGAACCTTTTCCTTTAAATAACTGGATTTTTTTTTTCCGAACAACCTGAGTACTCTCAAATGTGAAAGTGCTGGATATTAACAGGAACTGTAAACTTGTAGATTTCAAACAAGACATCTTTTAAAAAGCTATCCTTCCTCCCGGTACATTGTGACTCATAAAATATGAATGTTTAAGTAGTATTAAGATGAGCACAATTCTGAAAAATAAAAGCAACCAGCACATGGATAATTTCCCAGGTTTAATGAGGGTTAAAGAATAAGACAGGTGTGTTTTTTCCCCCTCCCCTCATATTGTCTTCTTTTCTGGCATCCTGACATGTAAAGACCTGGCTCTTTTCCAAGCTTGAGCAGGACCATGGGTGATTCTTACAAATTCATACATTCTGATTTTGTGCCAGTCCCCCAAACTAACAGAGATTAATATAAGATTCCCTGGACTGTGTGATATGCCTGGCTTGCAGCCCATTGCTAGAGCAGAAGCAGTCTGGAGGGTCTCCAGACATTCGCAGGGACATTTCTCTGCTATCATTGATAGAGCACAAATGCGATCAAGCCAACCTAGTTTTTACTGAACCCATTCATTGCTTTCTGTGTCCCGTATCCCATGGAGTTTTACTCAATGTCTATTAATGCACTAAAACGTAATCTCAGATAAGTGTGTGTAAGGCTATAACTTTTATAACACGATCCCTTGCTTGATATGCTTAGGGACAACATCCATTCTGATTCAAGTTAGTTAGCTCCCCTTTCCTAACCTTGTGCTCCCCAGATGTGTTAGATTAAAATTCCCCAAATTCACACTCCTCCTAGCCAGGAATTGAAAATTAGAGGCTATGATTTTAGAGGTTTTATTGGGGATGACTATGTAAGAGATATACCATCTTAAATTATTCTTAGAATAACAGGCCAAAACTGTCTTTAGTATTCAATATGAATGTTTGTGGCTCTTCTGTGAGCTATTTGATGAAGATTTGTCTTCTTCACCAGCAAACTAAAGTGCATGAGACTTACAGAGTTTGGGAACAGAAATGCAATGATATACTGTATGTATTGTTTGAGAATCTGGGTTACCTAATACCCTGGACGTGAACTTGCTTGTTTCCCCTTTGCTCATTGGCCCTTAGCAGTGAATGCTAGCCAGCCAAGCTAATCCATGATGAAATGCAAGCTCTTGGTAACTGGCTTTCCTTTAATGTGCCTGCCTACCTTCCTCTCTCCTCCTGCTGTGAGCCCCTGCGTGGGTGCCCATCTGAAGCCGTAAGTCAGATGATTGCAATTCAAGTCATGAAAACGTGTCAAACTCCCCCCCATTCATTTGTTTGCTTCCATCCAGTTAATTTTTTTTAAAAAAAAGAGTTTCAATTAAAAAGCCTGAATTGTTTAGAATTGTCAGCACCAAACACAACCAGCAGTTGAAAGAAATAAGGAAGGCTGGAAAGTACTTTTGTGAGACTTGCTGTTTTAAACACATCTCACATATACATCTGCATCTATTTCCTTCATTGCTCCTTGCTGCATATTTACTACGGGTATATATGCAAGAATGGCCTACATGTTCTCCTTTTAAACTGGGAAGGGATAACATCTGATCCACATTGATGTAATTGTGCAAATATTTTGTTGATGTACATGCTATAAATATAGACTTCTGCAGCTGTGTATATGATGTTGCTATTTATGATATACAATGCCTTGATGAAGTGTTTGTGGCCCCTCTGTCTCATGATCATAATCTTTGCAGTTGCCATATCTGCCTTTGGACAAAACTGTGACATGAGATGATGTCATCCATTCATTCATGGACATTTTCCAAACATACTGGTAATGGGAAGGGCAGGCTATGGACATTTATTGCCAAGAATATGTTTCCTTTTTTATGGCTCATACCAAACAAGTAAAGAATAATCTGGAAATTGATAGGTATTGTGTTTTGCATTGTTCTGTAAATTCCTGAACAGCTGCTAATAGGAAGGATACTTAAGAAAGCCAAGTGAAAGCACTTTGAATTTTTATAAATGAGAGATGGAAACGAGGATGTGTACATTCTCTGGATATCTTTTGCATAGAAAATTGCAATTAATTGCAAGTCAGGAAAATCAGGTATGCTTCAGCCTTGTCCAGCTTTGCAATGTATACTCTAAATTCCATGTCACAGGACTAAATTGTTGGTGGCTGCTGTTTGATGCAGCTAAATATGGAAGAGACCATTGCAATGATATCCTTGGTGTTAGATGTCTGGCAAAGAAGTGAGATACAAATAACATGGAGCCCCAGTGGTGCAGTGGTTAGAATGCAGTATTGCAGGCAAACTCTGCCCACAGCCTAGATTTCGATCCTGGGAGAATCAAGGTTGACTCAGTCTTCTATCCTTCTGAAGTCGGTAAAATGAGGAGCCACATGGGGGCAATATGCTGACATTGTAAACCACTCAGAGAGTGCTGTAAAGCACTATGGGGTATGGTATATAAGCCTAAGTGCTATTGTTAGTGTTATGGAAACATTTTTATACTATTAAAAAGGGGGGATGCAGATTGCTTCATATGGTTATAGATTATGCCCTGCCAAAAGTTTTATCAAACTGGGATTGTATAGTTTTTTTCTCTCTCTTTTTCTATTAGCCATGATGTTAAAGGCATAGTAATGTGTGGCATATATTAGGCAAACAATAGCCTGGGGTATCTTTGACCAGTTCTGCTAAGAGTAAAAGGTCAGTAGAAGCAGCTGGGCCTGAGAGGCTTTTGTCAAAACTTCATAACCAGTATTGGTGAGATCATCTTATTAATAAATCTTTACTCCCAATATACCAAGAACACTCTTGCTCTTTTGTTATGTTGAATGGCCATCTTGATTGTCTTAAGAATGTGCACTTTCCTCCAAAAGAAAAGCGGTTTCTTAGCCCAAGGTATTTTTGCGATGAGGGCCAGTTCTCTTGTGGTTTCACAAGGACAACCACGCTGAGAAATTCCAGCAACCCATTTATTCTTAAATTCATGGGTCATAGATTTTGCTATATCTTGGCAATTAGCATCAAACCAATGTTTAGCTTTGTCACTAATTAATTTATTCATTTTCTGGTTTGTTGATTTCTCTCTTTCTCTTTCTGTATGTCTGAAACAGTGCGGTCTCCACCAGGACTGGCTAGAACTCCACTTTCAGCATTGGGGCTGAAACCTCATAATCCAGCAGAGATTTTCTTGCAGCAGACAGGAGGTAAGTGAAAGTATTAACACCATGGAAAAGTGGGTGGAACAGCAATAAGGCAGCTAGGTTGTTTGCTTGCAGGCATTTCATTACCCAACTTGGTAACATCAGCCGTGCAAATGGATGTAGGGTTTATATCCTGTTTATATTCTGTATAGTATTTTGCTTTCCAAGTATTGGTGGGGATGTCTTCTCCTTGGTGTTCCTTCATTAGGATATTGTTTTCTGCTTGACTGCTTGTCTGATGTTCATCCGTGCTTATCTGGATATTGGCTGCTGAAGAAGATGTGTTCTGATTTTCTAGTTTTTTATTTTCTTTTTTAATGGTGTGAATATGGTTTGTTTCTATGCATCTATTGATGGCTGGTTTGTCTGAATGCCAAGCTTCCAGGAATTCCTGAGGATTTTGGGGTTTAGCTTGGTCTAGGATTCACATAGTTTCCCAGTTGAAACTATGGTTTTTAGTCTGTCCATGAGTTGTGAGATTAAGGAGTTTTCATATTGTCTTCTGACTGCTAGTTGGTACTCATGGACATGCTCTGCTAATTTTCTGCCTTTCTGCATGCCTTAATCCTGGACTGGATATTCAGATAAATCAGTTTTGTAGCTCATTGCTTAGTCACATATCCAAGGGCAAGCCTTTGAAGGAGGTAGCTTATCAGATCCACTGCTAAATGACAGAAATCCCCCAGGGCCTCTTTATGGCATAACTAAAATGCAATTAACATGATAAAACAAGGATACATATTTGCTGGTTTATTTTGTTAATTTATGTATATACCTTAGTCTCCCAACTAATGCCAGAAATGAAAATAATACACAAACAACCGTGTCTCAAATGAGATCATAGGAATAGCATGATAATAACAATCACATGAAATAATACGTCAGAGACAATTTAAAAAATGGTTAGGTTTGTTTGGCATCAACAATTAAAACCTGGCAGAAAAAAATAAGCATACCTACGATGTGGCGGAATGCTAACAAATGTTAAGAAAAGATTTTAAAACATAAAAAGGCCTGATAAATGGATTCTGAGGGGACATTCTGCAATATTGGACCTGCCACCTAAAGGGCCCTGTTGCCAATTCATTCCAGACAGCCTCTTTCATCACCTGTAGAAGATCCATACCTGCAGAATGAAACTCTTAGGTAACAATATAAGGAGGAAGCTGCTCCTTCAAGTAGAGGGGGCCTGAGCTATACAGCGAAATGTATGCAAAAACTAGCAGCTTGCATTTGGCATAGAATGTAAGGGGAAATCAATGTAACTGAACTAAAAGAGATATTAAATGCTCCCAGTAGAATATCCTAGATTAGGGGTGTCCAAACTTGGGAACTTTAAGACTTTAAGCATGGCTGGCTGGGGAATTCTGGGAGTTGAAGTCCACAAGTCTTAAAGTTCCCAAGTTTGGACACCCCTGTCCTAGATTGAGCCTTGTTGCTGTTGTTTTGGACTTCGTGTAATTTCCTATCCTTCTTTCAAGGGTGTCCCCAGGTAGAATCTGTTGCAACCCAATGGTATTGAATTGAATTGAATTTATTGAATTTATAGACCGCCCCCTCTCCCCGAAGGGACTCGGGGCAGTGTACAGACGACAAGATAAAAACCATATACAAAATAAATAATCTTAAATACCCCTAAAATCAGATTAAATGTTAGGCTGTACAGTGATAAAAATTAAAAAACAACCTAAAAACCTACCCCTAAAAATTTAAAATACAGGCTAGAAAGATTAAAACTACGGTTAGGCCAGGCCAGCTAAGTTGAACAGGTGGGTCTTAAGTTTCTTGCGGAAGGAGCGGAGATCGGTGGTCATTCTGATGTCGGAGGGGAGGTCATTCCAGAGGGTCGGGCCCATCACAGAGAAGGCCCTACCCCTGGGCGTCGCCCGCTGGCACTGCCTAGTGGACGGCACCCGGAGGAGTCCCTCTCTGTGAGAGCGAATCAGCCGCAGGGATGTATGGGGTAGGATGCGATCCCGCAGATACCTAGGTCCTGTGCCATGGAGCGCTTTAAAGATGATAGTCAACACCTTGAAATGTATATCATCTACATTTGATAATAAGCCTTCCTAGCTGGCACAGGGTCTAAGGTTATCCCAGAAGTTGCTCTTTGGGGAAGAACGTTCCTCTCAAGGATAGAAAAGATTCCCTCAAATTGATTGAAGCTTTCCTGACATCAAATCTGTTTGAATCCAATTTCAGTTGGAGCAGTGGGAGTCAAATCAGGAAACTTGCAACATCTGGAATCGATCTGAAAATGGCAATTTGTGTTTTAGTAGTTCTTCCTGTCCATACATTACTAACCATGTAAATCTCTCTCATAACAATCTTTTTAAAAAGGTGCCAAAAGATGCATAAAAATGAATGCATATTATAATTTAAAATGCATACAAGAATGCACAATTCTGGTTGAATATTATTTAAGGTAAAATAAAGACAAATGTTTGTATACCTTATAAATGCAGGTTGCTAGAATGGAGTGGCTTATGGAGTAGTCAGAGAAGCGGAAAGCAGATTTAACAATTCTGCAACTGCTTTTTTAAGAGGATTTACCTCACCCTAATGTGACAGCTCTCAGTCTCTTTCTTGGGCATCAGGTTATTTTTATCCAATAATAAGTTTGCATCCAGAGAGCTAATATAGACACAATCTGTTTTAAAAGTCAAGTCTGTTCATTATTTTTCTCTGATATCCAGAGCCTCAATGATTGTATATTGTGTTTTTTTAATACAATTACTTTGCAAGCATTCAACACATGTTGTCTAGTGCATATATAGCTCTCCTTCATAATAATAACTTGCAAGTCTTCCACGATATAATAAAGAAGATATTTTCATCAGGCCCAGGTATTGCGATACTCCTAACTGTTTAGCAAACACTTCCTAATATCAGTCTCTTTCTTTTCCTTCTTTCCTTGCCCCCCAGAAGTAGATGGGGAAACAGTAGTTGAATATGATCAAGGTAAGGAGGGCATTCTTTTCGTTGTATTAGAACACTTTGGATGAACTGTGAAAAGGATGGAGCAATTTTCAGTTGCCAAGATATCTGGTTGGCTTGCCACGGGTTATCGAAAAGCTAAACAAAACAAAATGTTCATCATAGATTGAATAGCATCATAGATTGTTCAAGGTACACATGCATTAACCTCAAATAAATGTTGACAGAGAAATGGCAGGGAAACTATTATTTATCTAAGAGTAGTATTTTCTATCTCCTCCATGTAAACATCGGTAGACTGCTTTTCCTTCTTCTAAAATATTTCCTAGGTAAATATTCTTGTTCTACTAATCTAAATGTTTAGTAGATACCCTTTGGTAATTTCCTATTGCAGAGTTAGTACTTCTGGTGAATGAACCTCAGTCTTAGTTAATATTTCCCACTTAAAAGTTTTCCAGAAAACTCTCCATGTATTGTTGATTATAAGGTGACCACTGGAATGTTCGATACATATATCTGGAAGAAAAATGGCAGTGAGCTTAGTTATTCCCAACTATCTATGTACATTGTCCTAAACAATGTTAGGCCTGATTCAGACATTAGCTGGGCAATGTCTTGATCTTTCCATGAGTCAGCTATGGTATTGGTAGATAAGATGGGCAGTCATACCAGGCAAATGAATGAATGAATGAATTCCCTTCTGTCCCTGCCCTTATTTACTGTTGTGGATGCGGTATGGTTGCCTATGTTCCCATCTTTGAATGGGACTAACTTGCACTGATGTAGCAGCTGTAACATGGTGAAAGTACACCCTAAAAGGGTATTTCTCCCAAAATTGTAGGTTACTTTTTCCAGCAATCTTTGTATTTCATTAAGCAGATCATCAGCTTTAAAGAAAGATAGCATTTATACGTTTAAACATATTGAGAATTCTGATAGGGATTGTGGGGTATTAACCAGAGTAATTCAGATATAACCCTATACAAGTTTACTCAGGGTTAAGCCCTAGTGTATAGAGCAGCATTTACCCATCTACTAATTTTTGTTATTCCCTGCTGCTTCCCCCAAACAATACCATGCTAGAAAAACAATGGCTACATTTCCTTTTTTCCCCATACAAGGTTCCTATAGCTCCATTTTATAAAAATAAGTAAAAATAGGAAGGGAGTAAGGCTAGGAAACTAAACCACAGTTCAGCTTCAGGTGCAGTTTGCCTTAAGACATCCTGTATTCTCTTAGTTGGCTTCTTATTTAGTCATTCCTCTGCAACTATATAAGGAATCGGCATTCATATTCATTATTCTCTTCTCCTACCCCCAAGCAAGGCCACTGCTGGCTTTAAGAAAATCTATATAAACAAAAAGCCAAGGCAAGAATTTACATTTTTAAGAAGTTGTTTAGGACAGAACACAGCTGGGATACAACTTAATCTTTTGGAAAGCAGCTGCATTTTTAGGTATTCCAAATAAACCAAAATAGAATCCTAAATATTTTCTGAACAGGATGTCCATATCATTATAGATTGTTGAGACAAACTTTATGGAAGTTAGTACTGTTGATCAAATATATTCAAAAATCATTATTTTTAAAGTGGCAATCTACACCGAGGGACCTAGCATCCTTGGCTAAGACTTTGTTAGTTTAATGACATAACCTAATATTATACCTTTTAAAAAGCTCCATATTGATTTCAGAACAAATGATAATAATGATAATGGTCATGATTAAAATTGTCATGGGTACTTATTCCATAAAATGTGGAGGATCTAACAATATCTATGCAATTAAAATAATAACAATGAAGCATAACCACCCAGATTAATTAATAATCATCATAATTTTAAAACAATAGGGACTCCACAAACACATTTAACCCCCGATGTTTTTGCAAGGTGTTAGCATGCTTATCTAAGCAAATAAGAAAAATGAACAAAATAAAACAACAAACATTCATTGATTCCATAGTCCACCTGCTTCAAAGGTTCTTTAGTTGCAAAATAAAGCAATTTTTTCCTTCAAATCTCCAATCCATTTACCAAGCACCATTAAAGATATGGGGGAAAACATACAAGTTTCCATTATTTAATGATAACCACTATGAAAAGGTTTCTATCTGATATTAAAGAATAAAATAGTGTGTCAATCAAGTGGATATCTAAGTAGTTCAAAAATTGTGCTGATAAGTAATAATCAATTGTCCTTCATCAATTGATGTCAGAAGATTTAATGTTCAATCTTAATACTATTTAACATTTTTATTAACAACTTGGATTATTACTATTGCTCTACCTATGTTCTATGTAGAGCGTGAGGGATTGCTGATCAGCTTTGCAATTGATCTAAAATTAGGTTGGACCTAATAGCTAATTCCATAGAATACAGATCTAAAATTCAAAACTATCTTAATAAGTTGGAGAAAAGTTGGAGAGAACAGAATGAAACTAAATACGCAAGTATCAATTTCTTGATATAAAAACTCTTCACATGGACAAGATGATAGGTAACCGGCTTGATAAGACTACTTTTGAAAGGTCTTGAAGTAATAAATGGCTACCAGAAGAGTCAGCAGTGTGACATGGTCTCTCATACACACTTATACAAGCAAAAACAAGGGAGGTTTTACATTTCTTAAACAGAAGTATGCTTTTCAAATTACAGAAGAATTATTTCCCTTTTTTTCTACATTGAACAGACTCCATCTCAAATGTCATGTCCAATCCAGAGCACCATACTTTAAGAAGAATTCAGAGAAACTAGAATTAAGTTTGGATAGGAGTAATGACTATTATCAAACTTTTAGAAGCTAATGCTTATGAAAAAAAAAGAGTGAAGGAAAAGTTTAGCATTTGGAAGAATAAAATTGGAAAGTTTAGCCTTTGGAAGAGAAATCTAAGGAATGGTAGCACTTTCCATATACCGAAAAGGATGTCACAGAAAAATATAAGACCTAAAGTCCAGGACAGGTAATAGCTTTCTGACTAAATATTAGAACAAATGTCCTAACAAGAAGAGATCAATAATGGTACCAATTGTCCAAAGTATTGATATATTTCTTTTCACTGGTTGTGTTGAAGCAGAGGTTAAATAATCATATTCCTGCACTGGGCAAGGAATTGGCCTTGATGACTTTAAGCCTTCTTTCAGCCTTATGGTTCTATGAACATACAATTTTTTCAGATGGGAGAAATTGGGAATATGGTATGTGGCTCTCCAATGCTGATTGGAGATTTTGTGAACTAAAATTCAACAATATCTGGAGAATGCGAGTTCCACCATTAGTCTAGTCAAGCTGAAGCTCTGGATTTTAGCAAAATTGCCTATATTTGGAAATATTTATTGCAGAATATGTTTTCATGGACTATCACCTACAATCTGATGTAGGTGATTAAAAGTATGAAAGTTTATGCTGTAATAATGGGATTTATTAACTAGGATGGCACCAGACTCTGTTGTATTTTGAGTGTTGTTGTTATCATTAGATACACTTTTATGCTTTCTTGTTAACAGGATAAAGAAAAGAATGAGGCAGAATATAATTATGTAGTTAAAATGTTATTAGTCATCCCTTTAGAGTAGACCAATGTTTTTCAACTACAGCTAGTTTAAAACTGTGGACTTCAATTGGCTGACTGGGGAATTTTGGGAGTTGAAGTCCAGAGTCTTGAAGTAGCTTTAGACTCTAACCCTAACCGTAACTCATAGATTCTGCTGTACAACACAACAAGAACTGTTCACTTGCTCAAATTAATCCTAGGAAAGTTGATTCTTTACATTGTTTGATATGGTGCAGAATTTGGGATTTAATTGAGGAATCCCTCATGAGTTCTCATTCTCCTGTTTGGCAATGAGATTCTGCTGCCATCCCCCCCCCCCCCCAGTTACCTTCCAATAATTTGTAGGCAGCTGTGGTTTGGAGCGTAGTACTGGTATATGCTTTAGTGCACATTGAACAAGATTTTAGTGTACTTATCAGACCGAGAAAAACATTCACAAAGAGAAAAAAATACTCTAAACAGTGAGCAGATGACCCTTAACTTTTACACATGAGAAAGAAACAAATAGTGTATTGCAATCTGGTATCATTCTTCCTTGTTGGATTTTTTCCTGCAATCTTTGAACTTACTTTGGAATAAACAAGAACGGTTTTTGGTTTATTTTGTTTTTCCTTTTTCCATTTCATAGAGGTCTTGGCTCTCCCAGCAGTTTCTCATTAGTTTGCAAGCTAATGCCTAACCATGCTATTTTTAGATAGGGAGGGGAGCTGGAAATGTGTAGCAGCAACAGATGTAATTACTTTAAGTGGCACGCTGGCACATTATACACATTGCAAGCCTTTTGAGGTTGCACTTCAGCCTAGCACCAAAATCTTCCCAAATTTGTTGGCCTTTCTAAATTTGGCCAAGCTAACTGTCCTGGGCTTTTGCCTCACAGAATGTTCAGCCCAGCCTTCTTCATCCTCATTTTCTTCCCTTCCCTTCTTTCTTGCCTCCTCTGCCAGTTGGCAAAAGTCAACCTTGGACACACCAGGAGAAGGCTTGGCCACCAGCTTGATCTCCCCTGTTCCCAAATCTTGCTTCATCTTCATAAAACTATGTCCTTATTTAACTGGTTTCCATCTTGGATGTGTTAAGAATATTCCCAGCATACTATTTACAATACTATCCTATGTAATTTATATTCCTTTTACCTAGTTTGAGGTTTAGAGGAAATCATCCAGTAGACTGCCTATGCTACCTATACAAAGAACATCGTAAGGCAGATGCAACTTATACTCAGCTTTGTCTTCAAACAACACTTAAAATAGCCTCTTGTAACAACGGTCCTTGTATTTGTGACTAATTTAAGGGACCACTGTTTTCATACAAATCCATGCAGCTTCATCTTGACATTCTGGAAACCACAGTGTCATTACTGATTCCACATTCATTTTGCACATAGAAGATTTTGAACATTTTCAGAAAGAATAATATGTGACAGCTCACACTTCAAGTTGATTTATTTTGGGGACCTGAGTTGTACCTAAACTAATTTTAATACTTTGGTCCATCTTGATTATATTGTTGTTATACTTAAGTCACTTTGAATTTATGTGGCAAAGAAAAATAGAGTAAAAAGGTTTGAAAGGTAAATCAATTATTGTTCTGTTTGTTGTGTTGGGTTGTGATGTGATTTTATACAATATTGTACTGTACTGTACTACGTACTGTAAAAAAATGTGAAATCACAGCTGCAGATCCTTTAACTGGTGTTGGCCTTTATCTGTATGTTATTCTTCCCAAGAATCTACACTGTTATAATGTATTGGTGTAGTATCTATGCATATCCAAGCAGTGAATCCTTTTGTAGTCAACAGATGGACATTTTGTCAACGTGTACTGCTGTCCAAGATTTTTTGGTAAGGCGTCTAGTGTGCTGATAGCCACTGGGGCCACCATGGCTAATTTTATACCATAAACTTTCAATTTTGATGTTTAAATCTTGATTCATTGTGAATTTCTTCAATTCTTTGCCTTCTATTCTACTCTCTCCTGGTATTGCCACATCAGTTATCCACATTTTCTTCTTTTCAAACATAATTATGAACAAATATCCGTTTATGTTCAGAAATTCCACAATATGTGCTCATTTTAAACTACTTGTTCAACTTTATGTTCCCACCAATTTTTCATTACTTGCACATGATAACTTTTACAACTGTTTCAATGATTCATGTTGGTGACTGCATTATGTCATTGTTTATAATCAGTTTGTGTGATCATGTATGAGCAGAGTATATGATCTACTGCTTCTTCTGCTACTTTGCACAATCTGAATTTTGGATAATTTGAATCACTACTACTACTACTACTACTACTACTACTACTACTACTACTACTACTACTATTTATTATTATTATTATTATTATTATTATTATTATTATTATTATTATTATTATTATTAAAATATTAAAAACTCCAAGGGAATCATGATTATTAGTGGTTAAAAATGGTTTACGGTTTCGAGCAACTCTGGCCTCATTCTTCTGTTTGTTTGTTTTTCTCCCCGCATGTAAATTTAGAGCCCCGGAGCTACGTGGAATCTGTGGCTCGTACAGCAGCAGCAACAGGCAATAGCGGTGGGAGTGGAAGCAGCCTTGCTGGGAAGCTCCAGCCATCTTTGGCTTTAGAGACCTACAGCACTGAGACACCTGGAAGGAATGAGTCCCTCAATAACTCCTTCAGCTTGCCTAGCCCAGCCTCTGCCAGCAGCCCCATACATAGCATGGATGGGTAAGTTGCAGGAGAGACATGGCTGTCAGATAGCAATAGCAATAGTAATAGCAATAGCACTTAGACTTATATACCACTTTACAGTGCTTCACAGCCCTCTCTAAGCGGTTTACAGAGTCATTGCCCCTAACAAATTGGGTCCTCATTTTACATACCTCGGGAGGATGGAAGGCTTGAGCCTGGTGAGATTTGAACTGCCAAATTGCAGGCAGCTGGCAGTCAGCAGAAGTAGCCTGCAGTACTGCACTCTAACCACTGCACCACTGACCAAGATCAGTGGAATGAAGAACTGAAAGAACAATTTATCCTTGGTTTTGATTATTATAGCACTGGAATAAGACAAACGAGAGAGAAAAGTTTGCTTTAATGTCAGAGGAAAGAATATGGGAAATTATTATTATTATTAGATATTATTTCCCTTTTCTTTGCTTATGTTCATGATCCATTCATGATCCAAGAGGAAGAACGGTATTTGTGCGCGCGCACGCACACACACACACACACACACACACACACAATATCTACAAAAGTAAAAATAACTAAAAATAGGAAATGCAAAATTGTGTTCAATTATGATCAGGATAAATGTTTCATAGAGTAAGAACCTCATCAGAGCTGCTTCAATAACTGTATGTTATCTTGCTCCTTCTTGTAATATATGCTTAGCAATCAGGACAGTGTGCCCAAATTCAACTAGCTCATTATTTCTTTTTCCCGAAAAATATTATGAAGCATTTTCCCCACTGGAAAAGATTCCATGTGTCAACAGTATGATGTTACCAAACTGTTTATAAATCTATAAGTTCTGGCATGTTTTGGCCACATGAGGATATCCTCGGTTCACATTTCTCCATATGCACAAGTGTATTGTGAAATTCTTTCCTCTCTTAAATGTTTGCATTTTAGATCGTGTGTGTTTCATAATGGCTTATGAACAGTAAAATTACAAGATGAAGTAAAATGACTTCCTCGTAGGCCGTTGCTCTATAACTTTATTTAAACATTGTTTCAGAAAGAGGAACACAATTGAAACTATGCCCCTGAAAACAAATAACTATGATCACTTACCTGAATGAATATCAAAGATAGAAGTGCGAGCATGATTTTAAAGCACTATGACTTAAAGTGGGAATTCCCACAGGAGAAAACTTTTGGGAACCACATCAGAGCAGTGGGTGGTACCAGCACGGAGCTTTTTTTCCCTCCATTCCTTTAGCTCCCTCTCATTCACCCGCTTTCACCTTTCCCAGAGGGAAATCAAGGAAACAACGCAAGTTTCCTATCTGAATTCCAAATCGGGGCTCTCCAAACTTGGTAACTTGTGGACTTCAACTCAGCTGGCTGGTGGAGGAATTCTGGGAGCTGAAGTCCATAAGTCTCAAAGTTGCCTAGTTTGGAGACCCCCTGTTCTAAATCAAAGGCAAATGTTAAAAGCTTAGGAAGTGAAAATGAGGACTGCACATATACTCCAAGAGCCACAGCATTTTAGCCCCTGATTTTGTGAGGAATTCACGGATCACTATGTTTCTGCTCCAAACCTCTTGCAACTTACAATGCTATTCCAGGCTATGAATGAATCCTTTGATAAAGTACTTTAATATGTTTCTTTGTTTCCTCCAGGATCTCTATTGGTAGTTACCCATCAGAAAACAGTGCCAGCATAGCCATTTCCTCCCAGCCATCTGCCGAGTCCAGCTTCCAATCCACTAATCTTTCTCAGGGTCCTTCAGCACACAGCAGTTACCAAAATACATCTACATCAACTCAGGGCCTGCCGGTCTCTATGAATGCCGACTTCCCTGATGGCCGAACCAGCGCTCAACAAGATAACCATCCAAGGCCTCAAGCCCAGATCATGGCATCTGGGGTCCAAGTCATGCCTGGAAGCCCACACGCCCTTCATAGAACAGTAGCTACCAATACTCCCCCCAGCCCAGGATTTGGGCGAAGAACTGTTAGCACAAATATGGTGGCCATTCCAGGAAGCCCAAGCATGAACAGGCACTTAATGGGTCCCCATAGCACTGTTGTTTCATCACCTGGGAGTCCAAGCCATGCTCGTCACCAGCCCTTAGCAGGGGGTAGCACAGCCATGATTTCCGGGAGTCCTAGTCTGGACCGACACCTGATATGTGGGTACTCAACTCCAGAGGAAAAGCAACAAACCCTGTCTCGCCAGAGCAGTGCTTCAGGTTATCAGGCTCCCTCTACCCCATTGTTTCCTGTCTCCCCCGCATACTATCATGGAATTAGCCCACATTCCTCCTCCCCTGACTCGGCAGTATATAGACAGGGCAGCCCCACTCCACCCCAACCATTGCTCCCCGAGAAAAGAAGGATGTCATCGGGGGATCGATCAAACAGCCTGCCCAACTATGCTACGGTGAATGGCAAGACTTCATCACCCATTTCCAGTGGCATGTCCAGTCCCAGCAGTGGGAGCAGCATGGCCTTTCATCATACTCTGCCAGATTTTTCCAAATTTTCAATGCCAGGTAAAACTTTTTTCATGTTCTTTCTCACTTGAGAGTTAAGCATGCAGATAGTTCTCGACTTACGACCACAATTGAGCCCAACACTTCTGTTGCTAAGCGAATCAATTGTTTTGCTCCATTTTACGACTTTTCTTGCCACAGTTGTCAAGGGAATCACTGCAGTTGTTTAATTAGTGATACAGTTGTTAAGTGAATCTCACTTCCCTTTACTTGTCAGGTCACAAAAGGTGATGACGTGACCCTGGGACACTGCAACCATCCTAAATATGAGCCAAGTCTGAGTTTTGTTCAGGTGACCATTGGGATGCTGCAATGGTTTTAAGCATGAAAATGGTCCTAAGTCACTTTTTTCATTGCGTTGCGATTTTAAACGGTCACTAAACGAATGATTATAAATCAAGGACTACCTGCAGAGCAAAGGTTCAAGGGCTACTTGTAGAGCAAAGGTCTAGCAAGATTCTCCAACTTTGTGGTATCTTGATTTCCTCTAAGGAAATCAACTTGTGGGATATGAAACTAAACAAGTATTTAAAACTGAATTTATCAGAAGACTGCAACTACCTACTTTAGATAAACTAACAAGCAGAACCCCAAGCAAGTTGGCACAGTAACTCCAGTTTTTTTACACAAGCCTTAACACATTATTTAAATATCTAAGTTCCTCAACTCCGTCAATAGCTCCAATACCACAGTTTGAGAACCCTTGAGTTGCTTTCTTATATTTCTTTCTATTTGGATGAAGAATGTTCACCATTAAGAATGTTCTTAACATAACCATAGTTTTGTGTGTGCTTTGCAATGAGAGAGGAATAGTTTTGCTAAATATCAAGTATCAAGAATATATGTTATGGGTTTTTTGTTCCATTCCAAGTGTTCTTGAAACTTTGGAAGAATAGGTCCACAGCTGATTTCTTGGAACTTTGGAAGAATAGGTCCACAGCTGATCTGCAGCAATGGGTTGCTAGTATGAGTTATTTATCAGTGTTTCATTAACTTCCTTTCCACAGAGGGGCAAGAAAAGGAATTTTTAACTATCTGTCAAATTTTATAGCATTGCTCTGTTTATAAAATTTCCAGGCCTCTTATTCCATTCAGCCGTCTCTTTCCAATTTTAATCTTACATTACATGATATTGCCTGCTTATTAAAGTAATTGTATGATGCGGTTTTTAGCACTGAATAATGAATTTGATATTTCTAATTGTTTTTGGCAAGACTATATCATCACGATTATTCTTTTCCTTAATAAACACAGGAGAGGTTATTGATTATCAATCTTAGCAGTAATCATCATAGCTTCATAAACTCATTTATCTCAAATTAATCAACTTTGATTAAAACTGGGGGTGGCGGAGTGCATGGTAGCTGGATTCAAATGACAACTTTTAATAGGTTCAGTTAGAGACCTAGTCGTTCCCTTCATAAGAGTATGCAAAGCCTGGTTATTTGCAGTGATTTCATTTTTCTGTCATTGTGTAAATTGTGTGAACTCAGTGAGTTTGGACAATGTACTTTTCAGTATCTTTTGCAAACCCAGAAATAGACTAGTTCCTTAAGCAGGTTGAGCATGTGGTACAAATCCAATCCACAAAATTTCTATTGCACAAATTCAGTTCCGCCTTATTTCTCTTTTCCTGTTTCTTAGACAGCAGTCCTGAAACAAGAGCAAATCTAAAGTTCGTCCAGGATACTTCAAAATACTGGTACAAGCCAGAAATCTCCAGAGAACAAGGTGAGGTGGTTGTTTTTTTTTGTGTGTGTGTGTGTGTGTGGCTCACTGAAGCTCCTTAACAGCTAGAACAAGTTCTGGCAAGCATAGAAACAAATCAACCACAAAACTATGAGGAACACTAAATTTTCTGTTAGAGCACTTTTTCTCCAATAACCCGCAATGGTGACATGGTTTATAATAACTCTTTTTGGATCTCTGTGCATAGCTATAATTATTCTGAGATACAAGATAGAAAGAATGCTTAACTTCTTCCAGTTTTTGCAGCTCATGCGATAACCTTACCTTGGCAAGTTGGCAAAATAATGCCAACTTGTCAAGGTAAACTTCAGGATTCAAACTTGGGAAAGGTCCCTCCCTCCCTTCCCTGACCAGGCAAGCAGACAGAGTGATTACCCCATCACCTTGTGTCACATGCATCTTCTTCTCTTGTCCCGCCACAAGTTAAAAATGGGGATTTATTTATTTATTCATTCCTTTATTTTTATGTCACCCCCATAAGGTCATTTTGGGTCGCTTACAGGTTATAAAAGAAATAGAAAAATAGTTAAAACATATCAAAATATTAAACTACCCAAATTAAAACCAAAACTAAAAAAAGCAGACAGCATGGAGATGAGACCTTTTTATCCTGTCAGCCACCTCCAACGGTGAGCGCCTCCCTCAATAATATGGATATTCTCTATGCAATTAAGAAGTTGAGAAGGTTTCACAGAAGCATTGTCTTGTGGAAATAGAGACAATCGGCTGCAGGTCTAATAAATACATATTTCAGTTCCTTTGCCTGACATATAGCTGTGCACTTAGAGTTCAGAGGCAATGACTGGGTAAATGGGATGCAGTCACGGAGAGAAAAGTGAGTAAATATGGGCACTGCCTCCCATCACATTGAAGCTACAATAAAACCTTGATTGAACGGTTGATTTGTAGAGAGGCATATCTGCTAAAGCCAAATCTATATTAAATCGCAAAATATATGATTTGCAATATTTTGTGTCATTGCATAGAAATCAGTTACGTAATGAATGCAAATGGATGCAGAAGCATAAAAACATCAGTGATGGAAATGACATCAGTTGACACAAAGGACATAAATTCCGTCCATTTCATAAACCCTTTCAGAAATAACTGTTGGCAGTCAAAGTCCCAAGTAAACTTTTGTTCATTCCATCCAAAGTCTACTGAAGGGAGATCTGTAGAACTGAGCGTTTAATTTTATATTCTTCTTCCAGTCAAAAAAAGTACACTTCTACATTTGAATTGGTTAGCACTTGAGCATGCAAGGGTATCTCACCCAATTCAGGATGGCATGGCCCAAAGGTGTACAAAACAGACCCCCCCCCCCCCCAATTCAGCATTCAGGATGGCAACCTTCTGTCCCCAGCTCGTGCTGATAAACCGTCTGTCGTATAATTGGGAGTGAGGCAGTGAGCCCTTTAAAAGAGTACGTTCATGTATCTGTCAACAGCCGTTCTTTTCATCCATTCAACAGCTGAAGCACTTGGCACATCCCTCATTTCCTTCATATCTCCCCTTTCAAGGGTAGAGTGACTGTTACTGAATGAACATTGGCTCTGCTTCAGATCAGATTCTCAGGGACAGGGTCATTCCTGTCCCTGCTGTAATTCAGGCTTCCCAGAATCAAAACCACAAAAGAGCTTTCACATTTAAATCTTAGAAGTCAATGAGAAAATTCCCCCCCCCCCTTAAAGGAGGGGGGGGCATGGACTCATGCCAGGGCCAAGTTTGCTCCTTATTCATGACATTGCTCACTGAATGCTGCTATTTTTTGTCCCCTCCCCAAATTATACAACTGACAACATTATTCATAACCACCTTAATCTCCAGATGTCACATTGGAGACTTATAAAGGTGAATTCACCTCATATTTCCAAAAGAAAACTGAGCTATAAATTAAATAAATAAAAAAAGAAATAGAGAAATAGCTGGTGTTCCAACCAAATGGCTTTGGACAGAGCCATCACATCTAACATTTTGGGGAGCTCTAACTAGTGAGCTTTCAAATGATCTAAAACCACGTCAGTATTACACTGAACAGGATAGAATAGAGAAACTTTTCATTTGTTTTCCAGACTTGGTGCCTTTCCTATGGGGTAAAGGACTTGTTATGCCAACTTGGGGCATATCTACATTTCTCCCTCTACTGGGTGTATGTCTGGTGCTCTAAAGGTGGTGGGTTTTAATGAAAACAATTCTTCCCCATTACTTCTTGGCAATGGCCATGGATCCCTCTCTCTGTTTGACATTAGAAAGGTATGAGATGCAGATGTTTCTAAAAGGGTTGGGAAGAAGATTCCAAGGTTGCATCTCTTCCTTCAAAATCAGAGCTCTTTCCCTCCCTCCCTCTCTCTCCCCGTGGAAGAAAGTAGCCAACCTATTCTGGGGTTTCGTTACCAAACCTAGGAAGAAATGCTATTGAAGCCAACACAGATTATTTCTTAAAAGTTTAGGAATAGCAGAATGACAGAGGTAAAATACATGGAAAATTTTCCCTATTAGAAAAGGTTACAGCACTGGGTTTACAGATATGTTGATGGGGGATAGGACATGTTAAAGATGTGAGTTTCTGTCATAAACCTCATAAAAGTGGTGTTGTAAAAGTATGAAAGTTTCTCTAGTTCCTGACGTTTTATGTTTCTTTCACAATGACATGGAACCTGAGATTTATTAGGTACCCTCATTATGGCTTACTCCTTGTTGATTGGAGGGGGGAGGGAAGCAGTAATGTATTTAACCACAATTGATCACGAATTTTCCATTGGTAGGCAAGACAGTTGTTAAGTGAGTTTTGCCTCATTTTATGACCTTTCCTGTCACAGTTAAGCGAATCACTGCAGTTGTCAAGTTAGTAACACGTTTGTTAAGTGAATCTGGCTTCCCCATTGACTTCGCTGGTCAAAAGGTCGCAAAAAGCGATCACAAGGTGACTCCGGGATCGTGCAACTGTCATAAATACATACCAGGGGCCAAGCGTCTGAATTTTGATCAAGTAACCATGGGGGATGCTGTAACGGTCGCAAGTGTGAAAAACAGTCATAAGTCACTTTCTTCTTTACACCGAGAATCCTATTATTCGTTTCTTTATACGTTTTCTTATTCAAGGTTTAGATCCGTTTATGTTCACGTAGTATGCTCTACTTCTTTCCCAGCCATTGCATTGCTAAAAGACAAGGAACCGGGGGCCTTCATCATTCGAGACAGCCACTCTTTCCGGGGAGCCTACGGACTGGCTATGAAAGTAGCTTCACCGCCTCCAGGTGTTATGCAGCAGAGCAAGAAAGGTAGAGCCATTCACAAAACTTCCCACTAACACACACACACACACTCCGCCAGTGGTGGGATTCAAAATTTTTTTACTACCGGTTCTGTGGCTTTGTGGCAGTGGTGGGTTCTGGATCCTGTTGCAACCGGTACGGTGCAACGGGGCCCGGCGTCCTCCACATGCGCACATGTGTCCTTACCTCCCCGCCACTCCATCTGCTCGGCGGAGCGTCGCGCAGGCGCCATACGCTACGTGCGCAGAAGCGCCGAAGAGCTCAAATACAGGTAAGGAGCTCAGGCGTGTGGGTGGGCCCTCCGGAGCACCATACCGGAATGGTACCTGGTGCTCCCGGCAGGCACTGGTATGCCTGTACCGGGGCATACCGCCTGCAATCCACCACTGCTTTGTGGGCGTGGCAAGGGAAGGATAGTGCAAAATCCCCATTCCTTCCCCACTCCTGGAAGAAGGTTACGGCAAAATCCACATTCCCTCCCCATCCCACTAACCTGCTTTCCAGCTCCGTTCTCTTGTTCAGGGCAACAAAAGAAGATCAGCTGGGAGGCAGCGGGGGCAAGGCCAGGCTATTTACTGGTTCTCTGAACTACTCAAAGTTTCCGCTACCGGTTCTCCAGAACCTGTCAGAACTGGCTGAATACCACCTCTGCCCCTTGCCCTTTTGGAACATGTGCATAGCAGACTGCTTTCAAATCAGCAACCAGTTTCAGGCCACATGGGAATGGTTTGAGTTAGGACCAGCAAAGACGCTATTGGGTGATAGAGAATCCAGCTTTTAATCTCAGGAAAATATATTCTATAGTTGCAACCTCAGAGACTAAACTGTTTGTAAAGCTGTGGCATCAGAAATATGGAAGGTGAATTTTTCAAAAGCCAACTGGACTTTGCTTTTCCTTGAAGACGTTTTGCTTCTCATCCAAGAAGTCTTTGTCAGTTCTGACTGAATGGTGGAGGATGGAGGGATTTATATTCCTTGCAGTCCAAAGGACTAGTGACCAGATGACTGCAAGGAATAGAAATCGTTCCATCCTCGTACCATTCAGTCAGAACTGAGGAAGCTTCTTGGATGAGAAGCAAAACGTCTTCTAGGAAAAACAAAGTCCAGTTGCTTTTTGAAAAAAACACCTTTGGGACAACCGTGACCTGGATAGCTTGAAAATCTCCATAGACATGAGAAATCTGGGTTTGTGATTTATGGAATCATAAGACTGGTGAGAGATTTTCTAGTCCCAGTGAATGAAGTTCACTGTAAAAGCTTTTCCTCAATCTGAACTATAAACAGCTGTGGCAGTCTGTGGACTGACACAGGGAATAAATTGTTGGGGACAAACTCATTCTTTTCTTGCTAGAAATAGCTGGTCTTTAGCTTAGGCCAGTGATGGTGAACCTTTTTTGGCTCGCGTGACAAAAGCGGGGGGAGCGCAGAGGGGGTTGTGCGCGGCCATGCCACACCTATAATGCAATACGCAGTGTGGATGCGTGCATGACTAGCGCTCCCCCCCCATTTTTGGCATGCTTTTTTCACCCTCCCCAGGCTCCAGAGGCTTTATAGGAGCTTGGGGAAGGTGAAAACAGGTTCCCCGCCCCCCGGAGGCCCTCCGGAGGCTTCAGGAGCTTCCCTGAAGCCTCTGGAGCGCGAAAAACCGGCCTTATGGGCAAATTGGAAGTTCAGGAACAGACTTCTGGTTTGCTCGTAGGCCTGTTTTTCATTCTCAGGGGCCTTCAGGGACCTTCCGGAGGCTTCCCTGAAGGTTCCAGAGGATGAAAAACGGCCCTACGGACTTCCGGTTTGCTCGTAGGGCCGTTTTTATCCCTCTGGAGCCTTAAGGAGCCTTCCAGAGGCTTCCCTGAAGGCTCTGGGGGGCAAAAAGCAACCCTCTGGAAGGCCTCTGAAGGCTCCAGATGGATAAAATGGCCCTACGAGCAAACCGGAAGTTCATTCCCAAACTTCTGGTTTACCCATAGGGCTGGTTTTTTGCGCTCCAGGGGCTTCAAGGAGCCTCCGGAGGGTGAAAAATGGCCTCAAAAGAAGGCCGAAGTCAGCTGGCCAGCACACGCATGCACGCTGGCCAGCTGACAAATGACTTTGCGTGTCACCTGTGGCACGCATGCCATAGGTTCGCCATCATGGGTTTAGGCTGTCTTTTAGGTGGCAATTTATATGACAAGCCGTCTATATTAAAATTCTGATTGATTCCTTTAGGAGACATCACCAATGAGCTGGTAAGACACTTCCTGATAGAAACCAGCCCTAAAGGTGTGAAACTAAAAGGATGTCCCAATGAACCCAATTTTGGTGAGTACCTACATTTTTGTCTCCACAACTTCTGTCTTATCCTGCCCTCTTGTGGAACATATAGAAACAACATGTGTTGTTGCTTCTAAACTTTGTAGACTTTCCAAGTAAGGAACAGAAATATTAATACTTAACTGACGTGAATCTACTGAAACTTTTTGGCTAATTTGTCTAAATTTCTGAAGGCTCAGAATCTCTGTCATGGTTTGCAAAAACAGAAAGCATTATTGTACAATATGCATTTCTTTTAAGCATCAATGAACATGACACACTTGCAGTGATACTGTTTAGTACTGCATGTATATTGAGGTCATTTAATTTCGTCTTCTTGCCAGAGGTATTGTTTTCATTTCTCTGCATATATTCTCAGTCCTTTCACTCTTCTAAATTAATGTGATGAATTATTCTTTGTCACGAATGAAACTAAATATTCCATTCTTTGCCAGCATGAATTATGCTATGTGATACCAAGTATAGCTTGCTTGTGCTTGCTTGCTTGTTTATTTATTGATTTAATAAAATTTTAAAAACTCCCACCTCTTTCACTATCGGATGCTGGGCAGGGTACAAGTAAAATAAACAAGTTTGTAAACATCTATTTAATTCATTCATTAAGTTTATATGCCACCCATTGCACTATCCAAAGCTTAGTTTGCGAATTGGCTTTGTATGCAGATATTTCTTGATTCTGCTTTGAACAACAGATTGCCACAGAATTTTGTGTGATTAATCCAGGGGTGTCCAAACTTGGGAACTTTAAGACTTGTGGACTTCAACTCCCAGAATTCCCCAGCCAGCTCTTAAAGTTCCCAAGTTTGGACACCTTTGGATTAATATAACTAAGATGAAACGTAACCAACTGGCTTTAAAATGAGTCTCTGAGCATTGAAGTTTAGTTTAGTGAACATCCTATTTATTTGTAGTGTGTGAGCATCCACAAAGAATGCT
Source organism: Natrix helvetica (assembly GCF_964273705.1). Lineage (NCBI taxonomy): Eukaryota > Metazoa > Chordata > Lepidosauria > Squamata > Natricidae > Natrix > Natrix helvetica. The sequence continues at coordinate 128,542,692 of NC_138548.1, forward strand.
CACACCATGCAGAATACAGTCGGTGAAATGTGGTTCATAAATATGAAGCTATTATTTTTAGAGTGGGTAGCCCTAATAAATTTAAATAAACAATATCTCAGTTTATATGGTTCACCTATCTTAGTGTTGTGACCGTGGGCTGTGAATATATCCCAAATAAATACATAAACTACAACCAGGTTAAAAAAAAAGTTTGATACATCAGTGCAACTATCCCCAAACTCTGTTATATATGCCTGGTGGCATAGCCAGGTCTTCAAAGCCATACAAAAGGCAATCAGAGTTGAGATTAATTTAATATCCGGGCGGATGATGTTCCAAAAACAGATGCCATGACAGGATCATATCCTCTGTTACCTTTAATTTTGACCAGATCTCTTTTTTCCTTTCTAGGTTGCCTGTCTGCTCTGGTATATCAGCACTCAATCATGCCTCTGGCATTGCCTTGTAAGCTGGTCATTCCTGACAGAGGTAAAGTTCTCCACATTATTACATGAGCATAATGTCATTTTATTAGTGATGGAGCGGTGGCTCAGTGGCTAAGACGCTGAGGTTGTCGATCAGAAAGGTTGGCAGTTTGGCAGTTCGAATCCCTAGCGCCGTGTAACGGAGTGAGCTCCCGTTACTTGTCCCAGCTTCTGCTAACCTAGCAGTTCAAAATAATGTAATGTCATTTTATAGAGTATTTAATCCTGGCAAGTTCAGGGACACCACCAAGAAAGTTTGAAGTCAACTTTAATTTCAGAAAAATAGAGGCAACAGCAACAATATTCTGCAAATGGGAGGGGAATGGAGATTAGGTAAAGTATATCACATTATGAGTCAGTTGTGTAGCCTTAGGGATTCAGGTACAGAAAGTGTTTTTTTATTCCAGAGCTAGCAACCATGCAGCATACATAGATGAGGAAAGCAGATGCCAAATACTGTTTCAGCACTAGTCCACTGCTATAATCTGCTGATTAAATATAGGAGGACACCTGCAAAAAATGACAGGGAAAGGATGGGGCGGGGGAAAGATAATATAATGTGTTATCAATGCAAAACCCATAGTTCATTACTTCTCTCCTTGCACCATCATTTCTTTGCCATTATGGCTACTTACGATAATTTGTACCTCACCCAACCAGCCCAGTTGTAAATCTTCAAATGCTAACCCAGAAAAAAGGATTGTTCACAAGTTATACCTTACTCTTGAATAGATTACTCATGCACATCGAGACTTTTCCATGCATGGAACTATTTCTATACCCACTTAAACCAAACAATTGGATATTCAGTCACGAGGCTCTTAAGACTCTTCATTCTCTAAGGAGGATTCCTGGGGGTGGCTTATAATAACACAGTTTGAAAAGATCTCATGAGGATTTAGGAGATACTGCGATGATATTGAAATGTTGGTAAATGGGCACATAGACACAGGTATTGCTTATTTTTTTTTTATGTAAAATGTTTTATATCCATTGTAATTAAAACACCAAAATGGTATACAATAATAATAATAAAAACAATAGAATATTTTAGGGAAAAAAGGGAAATAACAAAAATAAACATTGCGGCAGCTGCTTATATTGAGGGAAAGTTGGGACAAATAATTCAATTTCTAATGAAAATATTTGGCATTTCTCTTGGGAGTTTGCTTCACAGAGCACGTCTCAGTTAACGGAATTCTCACCACTGTTCTACAGCTCAAGAATATAATTAATCTGTGGTAAAGGCAGGGAGATCTCTTTAGATACAGTGACACAGAAAACTTTTTTGAAATTCCTACTTGGGTCAAGATGACTCAATTAGAAATCCCAAAATCCCCTTTCTTCAAACAGACATCAGCCTTTAATCAGATGATTAAGGGAGTACACAAATGTTCCATATGTTAATCTTCCCCCAAGTTCAAGCACTCTCAGCAAGAACTACATTGGGGATTGCTGATTTATAATGAGGGAGGAGAAGATAGGAATCTCTCCATATTTTATTAAAGCATTAGCAATTGTCATATCTTCCATAAACAAATTCTAATGGCACATAGTTAATTGAAAGCTAGATATATTTTTAGTCCATAACAGTTGAGTGGTATTTTTGTGGCATTCGTGTACATTTTTTTTCTCCGTATAGGCCTTAAGAGCCATTAAAATATGATATTTTGGGATTTCCAGAGGAGGTCAGAGATCAGGGGAATGAAGAAGAATTAAGAAAAGCAATAAAGACTAAGGAACATTCCACAAAGTGCTTTTATCTTCTTCCAAAAAAACAGCTGGAGTTTGTTTTTTCCTTGAAGACGTTTCGCTTCTCATCCAAAAGCTTCTTCAGCTCTGACCAAATGGTGGAGGATGAAATGATTTATATTCCTTGCAGTCATCTTCTACTTAGCATTCTTTTGAGAGTCATTGAGGTCACTTGAAGGTTTATCTGTGCCCTCACCTGAATAATGCAAATGCGTGTCGAGCCTTCTTGGAACTGCTGAAAGGCTTGTGTTGTAAACAGGACATCCCCCCCCCCCACTTTGTGGAAAGATGGCTATTCAGTCTTTAATGTTGATGGCCTCTTTAACTCAACTTTCAAACCAGCGGTCCTCTCTGAGAATGTGGGCTCAGTCAAAATAAACAGATTTATTTTGGCTATCCATAGTAAAATTCATAGTAAAAGCCCCTCTCTGAGAGAAACGAATGGTTAAGAAGTACATTAAAATAAAATAATAAACTTGAAAAAACACAACACTAAAATAAATTAAATTAAATTAAATTAAAATAATATAATGCACTAGAACCTCTAGTCACGAACGCTTCTGACCATGATCAAATTGCGTTCCGATCAAAAAATTCACATTTTTTTTTTGCACGGCTGATTTCCCCTTCCATGCCATTTTTTTGTAAGAGCCAAATTTCCAAAATTAGATTCAGGTCATGGCCAAATCAAATTGCGACCAAAGTTATGGAATGAATTATGGTCATGACCAGAGGTTCTACTGTAAATTGTAAATGATGATTTTTAGAAATTGAACACTAGAGGGTGCTAGAGATTTTAAGGAGAAGAGAAAAAAATCCAAGCTTCCTCTTGATGTCATTTAATACTGGGACTTAAAAATGGAAATAGAAAACTTTATAGTTATAACATCAGATATATTAAAGGATAACTTTAAGGAATGGAATCCAAAACTATTGCTACAATATCAACACGGTCAGTAATAAAGTTTTCTTTCTCTGTATAGATGATGTTTAAAATGTTCAGCTCCAAAACTGAGAAAGACTTGCTGAGGTTCTTCTGAACAGTTTCTTTTATTGAACCCTATCTATAGACAGAAATCTTGCCAAGCTAAAGCAAACTATTTGCATTATTAATGTTATACTCTGAGAACGCCCAGGCAGAGGCTGCATTAATTTTTTCTCGCAACAAAACTAAATCTAAACTTTACTGTTTCATGCTCCTTTGGAATGCAGTTCCTCCTTCCTGGAAATGCGTGTTACATTCCCCCATAAAAAGTTGTTAATGAAGGAATGAGAGATGCGGAACAAATCTTAACTAAAAAGGCAGAGAAAGTACAGAGTGTGGAACTATAAATGACAGGCCAAGAGAATGATTTGGAAAAGGATGCTTTTGTATACAAAAGAAACTGGTTGAACTTTTAAAAATCCAAAGGGTACAAATGATAACTTAACTGGAAAATGTGTTCTTATTTCACTTACATTCCATCTAAAAAGAACTTGAAGAAACTTTGCAATGAGATAAAGAATTGAAGAGAAATCAAATTCTGCAACAATATTTGATGGAATGTTTGAATTAAAATTTAAGACTGTTAAAAGTAAAAGAAAGGAGCATAAAGTTGGCTTTAAAAGCTCAAAATAAGACATATTTTGCAATAATCTGGCAACTATTAATAAACTTTCTGTTGACAGCAGAACTGAGAAGATGATGTTTTATGGATTTATTTATAGATAAGGAGTCTGATATGGGATAAAGAGCTATTGTTTAATTTTATAGAGAGTTAAGAACTATTAAATTTGTATATACTTGTGAAGAAAGTTGGAAGTGACTATATTTCTTTTCTTTTTCTTTATTATATTCTTTTTCTTTTTCCTGTGCTTTTTATTTTTTCTTTGCATTATCTTCTATTTCTCTAAGTTTAGTTTGTATTAATTTTTACTACTGTAATTGAAATTAATAAGAATAAAAAATTAATAGCAATTATATTTAAACACACTGTCTTTGGATCCCTGAATTGTAAATCAAGACATTCCCTTTTTAAATTAATGTAGTTGTCACTATTTTATTCAGTTCCAGAAATCTGAAATGAAAATGAGTGTTCTCCATAAATATAGATTGTTAGACAGTCCAGAAAAATGATATGCTATAGATGTGTATTTATAGACAATAGCCTACTCTGTGTTTTTATTTGAAGATCCTATGGACGAAACAAAAGAAACAGCATCATCCAGCAGCTCAGCAACTGATTTGCTCAAACAGGGAGCAGGTGAGCGATTTAAGATTACACAGTTTGAATGAACTGAAATGAAAATCAAAGGCACCCTAAATGATTAGGATGTTAGCTTATTGCCGAGAATTTGCGAGTTCAAACTCATATAAAGCCAAGGAAGCTCACTGAATCACCAAGCCAACCGCTTAATCTGAGCCCAGTTACCTCATGGAACTGTGTTTGAGGGTAGAATTGAATTTCTGATTTAGATTTACTGTGGCTAGTGTGAGTCTTGTGTTAAACTTACTCATCACAAACTGTTTCTGATTCTGACATTGAAAAAAAGATGGAAATAATGTGAAATGCGGTCAAGTGCTAAGTTCTTACTATTGTTTCCTATGAAAGAGAAAATCATGAGATATATATATATATACCACTCTTCCTTCGCTTAGCATTCATCAGTTGAGTTATCAGTATTCATCCTAGAATTTTTGGTTAGCATAACCAAAGAGGAATGTTGATACACATTACTTTCCTTGTAGCACAAGCAGCGGTGTGTTGTATGCTTCAATATTTGTACTTATTCTTCATTCTACCATACCAAAAATGTTGGCCTCAATTTCCCTCTTTTCTCCCACAGCCTGCAACGTGCTGTTTATAAACTCGGTGGAAATGGAATCATTAACAGGCCCTCAGGCCATCGCCAAAGCAATCACTGAGACACTGGCTGCGGATATCCCTCCCTCTGCTACTATTGTCCACTTCAAAGTCTCCACACAAGGCATCACCTTGACAGACAACCAGAGGAAGTAAGGGAACAGGATGGAGGGTCAGGGTTTGGAGAAGTCTGAGTGCATCCAAAACTAGTATCTTCTTAATGACAAGTTCCTCAACACATTCTTCATTTCACTGCAATATTGATTGGTAACTGGCTGACCAACCGCACTCAACGTGTAGTTCTCAATGGAACTGCATCTACATGGAGGGAAGTATGCAGTGGAGTACCCCAAGGCTCTGTTTTAGGCCCAGTACTCTTCAACATCTTCATCAATGATTTGGATGAGGGAATAAATGGGGAACTCATCAAATTTGCAGATGATACCAAGCTGGCAGGAATAGCCAACACTCCAGAAGATAGGCTTAAGATACAGAAGGATCTTGACAAACTTGAACATTGGGCACTATCTAATAAAATGAAATTCAATGGTGAAAAGAGTAAGGTTCTACATTTAGGCAACAAAAACGGAATGCACAGGTACAGTATAGGTGATACCTTACTCAGTAGTAGTAACTGTGAAAGGGATCTTGGAGTCCTAGTGGACAACCATTTAAATATGAGCCAGCAGTGTGCAGCAGCTGCCAAAAAAGCCAACACAGTTCTAGGCTGCATCAACAGAGGGATAGAATCAAGATCACGTGAAGTGTTAATACCACTTTATAATGCCTTGGTAAGGCCACACTTGGAATACTGCATTCAGTTCTGGTCGCCACGATGTAAAAAAGATGTGGAGACTCTAGAAAGAGTGCAGAGAAGAGCAACAAAGATGATTAGGGGACTGGAGACTAAAACATATGAAGAACGGTTGCAGGAACTGGGTATGTTTAGCTTAAGAGAAAGAAGGACTAGGGGAGACATGATAGCATTATTCCAATATCTCAGAGGTTGCCACAAAGAAGAGGGAGTCAAACTATTCTCCAAAGCACCTGAGGGTAGAACAAGAAGCAATGGGTGGAAACTAATCAAGGAGAGAAGCAACTTAGAACTGAGGAGAAATTTCCTGACAGTGAGAACAATTAATCAGTGGAACAGCTTGCCTCCAGAAGTTGTGAATGCCCCAACACTGGAAGTCTTTAAGAAGATGTTGGATAGCTATTTGTCTGAAACGGTATAGGGTTTCCTGCCTAGGCAGGGGGTTGGACTAGAAGACCTCCAAGGTCCCTTCCAACTCTACTATTGTATTGTATTGTATTTCTTAGCATCATGTTGCAGAGTTCTCTATGGCCACATTGAGTGAAATAATAATATGTGCACGGTATCAAAAAAGGTCAGGACATTTTGAGCAAATCAAATTTCTACCAGGAGGATTTCATCAGCTTTGGATATTAAAAATCTGGAGCCCATCCAGGCCATACAGTACTGTGACCTCCTGCCATCTTATCAGAACTTTCTCTCTTGCTCATGTAGATGAGCTGCCTTGGGGTGGTTTAGTTATGTGTGTGCACAGATTCACTTTCCTTCCACTTCAAATGGCTGTAGAATTAATGCTTAGTCCCATTTCTGTTTCAGGCTGTTCTTCAGACGACATTACCCTATCGTTACTGTCACCTTTTGTGATGTGGACCCACAGGACAGAAAGTAAGTGAAGCTGTTTGCTAAATTCTTATGTAAACTCAAGCAATAAAACTCCTGGAAGCAGTATGTATGTAGATATGGGCATGGTCCTCCTATTTTTATTCTCTATGTCTTATATATCTTTAAAGAGTTTTAATCAGAGTTTTAACACTTGAAACAGCAACATTGAAAGAGGAAGTAAAATTCATCATGAATGAAAAAAAAGGTGTTTTAGTATCTCGTACTTTTTGGAGTATAAGACGCACCTTTTTCCCCTCAAAAAAGAGGCTGAAAATCTGGGTGTGTCTTAGACACTGAATACAACATTTTTTGCCTCCTGAAACCCCGCCCCCTTCACCAAAATGGCCCTGCATAGCTTGTAGGAAGCTTTCAGGGAGCTCCTGGGGGCAAGGGAGGGCAGAAATGAGTAAAAAATGGGCTGATTTTTGCTCAATTTTGCCCAACCACCCCCCAGCCACCAGGAACACTCTATAAGCTTCCTAAAGGCTATCCATGCCCTTTTTTTTGACAAAAAACAGGCCCGTTTTCTCAAAAAATGGGCCGTTTTTTGCTCATTTTGCCCCCCCCCCCATTCCCCCAGGAGCACTCTACAAGCCTCCTAAGGGCTATTCATGGCCCCTTTTTTGAAAAAAACGGGCCGTTTGGAGGAGGTTTATAGAGTGCAAAAACTTTTTATTTATTTATTTGCCTCTTCAAAACCTTGGTGCATCTTATACTCTGAAAAAAACAACGGTGTTTAAAAGCTAGTGGAGATGGAACCAATTGAAATCTCTTTAGGATATTTTGCAATCAAAGAGCCACCTCTAAAAAGACCCTGCCACTTCTGGATCGGGAAGAATGCCTCTAATTCATGGAAGAAACCTCTTCATTCAAGGGGTTGATATGTGGGGTCCTTGGTGATCTCTGAGCTTGCTGGTTTTCTTGCAGACATTCCATTACCTCAGGGGTGTCCAAACTTGGGAACTTTAAGACTTGTGGACTTCAACTCCCAGAATTCCCCAGCCAGCCATGCTGGCTGGGGAATTCTGGGAGTTGAAGTCCACAAGTCTTAAAGTTCCCAAGTTTGGACACCCCTGCATTACCTGAACTAGGTAACATCTTCAATGCTGGTGTCACCTAGTTTGGGTAATAAAAGGTCTTTCAAGAAAACAAGCAACTTCAGAGAGGACCAAGGACCCCTCATTTCAACTCTGAGCTGAAAATATTTTCCTTTATCGTGTTAATATGTATTTAAAATTATCTAATTTATACTAACACCAGACTTTCTGTAAATATCAAGTCCTCACTATGAGCAGCAGTTTCTACCTGTACACATTGAGAGATGGAAATGACAAGACATACAAGAATGAATAAAAACCATTGGATGGAATGGAAAGATAGGAACACATTAATGGGAGAAAATGGGAAATTGCCCAGGACAGGGTTCTTGGAATCCTATTTTCATTTCTGGTCTTGAAAGGAACTAATCATTCTTGCGGACTCTTTGTTTCTGTGTTTGAGCACAAACCTCTGTAATTAAACATCTGTTCCCCTGTGTTGCTACTGCCAGATCTCTTTGATTTCCAAGAAATGAGATTGTTCCATGTTGAAGCAAATATGCAGGAAATTATCAACAGCAGTGGAGATTTACAGATGTCTCCCACAACTTGTTCTGCAGAGAACTAAATTGCCAATGAAGAACAGAGAATTGTTCATCTGTTTCTTTGCAAAGTAATGAAAACTCAGTTTGAGATCAAATGCACCTAAAATGCTGACTTTTACTCATGATAGGTCAATGAAATTGCAGATGTGATAGGGAAGGAAAAAAATACACGATTGTTCATTTATTTTTTAATTGTCACTAAGCACTGTAGTGAAATTTCAGGATTGAATTTCAGAATATTTCTAAAAGTCAGATCACGATACTTTTAATTTCTCAGAATAGTTAAGGAACAAGATTTTCAAACTATAGGGAATTATAAAAGGATTTCATTCCCTTTCCTAGTTGTTGTAGTCATTTATTTACAGAAGAAAGGATCTATTGTCAATGAATCAGTGCAATTTCATTCAGAGCTTCCCAATCTCTTAGATACAACTTGTATTTAACTCGCCATTTAAAAAAAAGTATCAAATTTTCCTCAGTGTAAAAGTTAAATAGGGCTTTTTGTTTCTTTCTCCTCAGGTGGACGAAATCAGAATCTGGCGGTGCTGCCAAGTAAGTTGTTACTTTGATTAATGTCAAAATTAGGAAATATTTTACACACACACACACCAACACACATACACACAACATAGGACAGGGGATTGTTCTCGTAGTCCTTAAATCTACCAAAACTTTAAAAGATGCTTTCAAAGACATTGGCCTAACCTAAGAAAGAATGTAGAGCTAAATTAAGTAATTTAGGCCTGAATTGTTATCTTTACAATCCAAATATGCCTTCCTAACTCTGACCTCTCAGAAGCCTGTGGTCATGAAAAAATCAAACTACTTAAAAACTAGTTTCATTCGATGTATTTTCCCGTTGGACCTAAGGATCACAATACAAAGTTGGTGACCTCTTCTTGCTGTTGATTTTCTCAGAAATTCTTGACTAAAGGCAGGTCTCTTTCTTAGCAAAACTGCTTATACAGTTAGGACATACTTTCTTCTGTGGCCCATAAACCATCCTGTTAAGCCATCTCCAATTGTTATTGATAACATATTCATATCTTATTAGCCAAGGTGGTGCAGTGGTTAGAGTGCAGTACTGCAGGCTACTTCTACTGATTGCCAGTAGCCTGCAATTTGGCAGTTCAAATTTCACCAAGCTCAAGGTTGACTCCGCCTTCCGTCTTTCTGAGGTGGATAAAACGAGGACTCTGATTGTTGTATGCTGACTCTGTAAACCGCTTAGAGAGCGCTGTAAAGCCTAAGTCTAAGTGCTATTGCTATATAACCACAGAGTGGAATTAGCTGCCTATCATAATGTGTGGAAATTTATAACTTCGGGTAGATAGCTCAGAGATAATTAATTCTGTATAGATATTCTAAAGAAAACCCTTCTGGTTGAATTCTCTGTTTTCTATAAATTCTCAGGATTGCTTGGATTTCATTTATTGTTCACTTAACAAAAATATATAACACACATAATATGTCTCTTCATTTACAGTGGGAAATTTTAATTAGAATAATAGCGATATAAAGCACGTATTAATTAGCAGTTATTTCTCTTGAGTCCCCGTGCGTTTCAAGTGGCATGGTTGAAGGAATAGCAAGAGTTTTACTTGATAAAGTAAGGTAGTGATCACAAGTAGCAGCCAGCAATTCCTGTCTTCTCTTGCATGATTTTATCGCTCCTTAATGTCTTTGTCATCTTGCAGACTCTTTGGCTTCGTGGCTAGGAAACAAGGCAGTACGACGGACAACGTTTGCCACCTCTTTGCTGAGCTGGACCCAGATCAGCCAGCAGCCGCCATTGTCAATTTTGTTTCCAGAGTTATGCTTGGCTCCTCTCACAAGAGATGAACAGTGGCTTCCCCCTTTGCAGGGGGCTTCTTGCCCTTGAATTTTGACAAAGGACTTGGAGTTGTTCCGAGAAGTAGTGTGAGGAAGTGCATCGTGAAGGAGTGATGTGAACTGATGGGGGGGGAAGGGGAAGGTTTATATATATATATATATATATATAAAAGCGATCTCAATTGTTGGAAGGCTGAAACCAACCAAACACATGTATGTAGCAGAGACCAAGGAACTGACACCATTGTCTTTCCCTGCCAAGATCAAGAGATGGAAACAATTTTGGCTTTTGGATCAGCACAAAAATCAGAGAATTCAGCCCCACAGGCCAAAGTATGACTCTTAGTAACCTTTGTGGGATAGGTCTATCTAGTAGTTGCTTGTTTAGAAAATAAGGCAAAAACGAAACCGACTCCAATATCCATGACTATATGAGCTTCAGGAAATAATATCCAGAGAGATGCTAAAATCATTTTAAAAAGCAAATGCTCCCGGTTCAACTACTGCTGAAAGTATGAAGTATGTTTGTATGAGTGTGTGTGCACATGCATGTGGTCTGTCTGTGATATGCACATATTTTAGTATTTAACGTGAGGCTTTACTCTTGAGGCTTCTTGCCTCTGACGGTGAGTCAGAACATGTATCTCATTCCCCTGAGGTCACAGCCCTCCGTAACCTGGGAAATAAACTTACAAACAATGGTTAGCAGTACGAGAATCACAGTGCAAGCAGAAAGTATTTATTTTAACCAGTAGTCACACTCATCCCCACATGCATGTGCACCTACCAATCTACAAAAGAGTTTCAAAGCTGAGAATCTCTTTTTCAATCATAGTTTGTGGAGCATGCTAGCCAAAGCAAAATACGCTAGTATTCTGTCAGAGTCTAGGCAATCGGACTCGGAATAAATTGTCCTAAGAATCTCTTTCCCGGAAATGTTAAAACACTAGGAGTTGGGGAATGCCCTTCCTTTTGAGTTTAGGATAAAAACAGTCCTGCCCAAGCTTATCCTTTGGAAGACATACATGTTGTTTTGGAAGTTGCATGGCAATAGAGCAAAGGCAAGATGAATAATCCAATAATTGGGAGGGGGTGGGGATTCTGTTTTGAAGCCGTGAAGAATAACCATTATAAAGAATTACCCCGTTGATTTAAGCATGGCTCTAGCTGTTTCAAAAAGACAGTGGCCATATGGAGGTTCAGTATGTAGCAAAATTAGCTCATTATTTTTGCATTATTAATCTTTGTTTTTGCTTCTGAGGGCATCAACCAGTAGATTTTTGCACTGACCTGCTAATAACGTTACGCTAGATTGACATTTATTATAAAAAGGGAGACTGTTCCTTTATGTTGCATATCATTTCATGCAAAGCAACTTCATATTTTTTCCAGAGTAAATGAGAAAAATGTAGCAGTTGCAGAAAAATTGTATCTTCTTATATTTAACACCATGGTTGAATCCTTCTACCAGAATGATTTCTAATGGAGGCCACATATATACTGTTTGTAAACTGTTCAGGCTTGGTATCTATCAAGGAGAGAATGAATAATGTGGATTGATCTATCACATAGAATTTCCATAGTGTAATGAGAATTTCTCACTATCTTCCCAAACTTCTACAATTGGCAATTTTTAGATTTAAAGATGTGCTGAATAGATAACAAGAAACTCTTTTCTATCACCCATTTTGCCTATGGTTTTATTGTGAAGTTTTCAATATCAGGCTAGATTCAAGAAAGCCACCGTTGTTTTGCAATATATCAACTCCCCCAAACTGGTTCAAAAACCACATGCATGGAAATAATATGAAACATTCTACCCCAGGTTCTATTAATAACCTAAAACCTATAAAATTTTGTTTACTGCTACTGAAATGGCAGGTGCAATTCAACAATATCTAATTGAAATCATTGGAAAGCAATTGTTGACCAAAATGCTATATAGCAAGGTGGACCTAAGTCTTCGCAGGTCTCCAACACCACTGATGTCTCCCGACACAATTCGGTGGCCTCCACTAGAAACTATGAATGGAAGTTGGTCTTTCCATCAATTTTGTTCTAGCATAAATAGTGAAGAACAGAAATATTTTTGGGATGGAGCCCAGGTTGATGAGGCCCTTCATACAAACTCATGCAGTGTTCATTAAAAATCAGTAGGACAACTTGCGAGACATGCAGTCACCTAAATTCCCCTGGCATTTTCATTGCCTTCTTATATAATATATATATATGTATGTACGTATGTAAGTATGTATGAAATATACTGACAAAATAATGTAAGCTAATCAATAATTTTTTTTCTAAAAAAAATGAAATTTACACAAAGTATTTATTTTTTTGTTTTGGGCCCTCTTGCTTTTATTTTTTATCTTTGATTTTTGCAGCTCCCTTCATTTCTCCTACTCTGTAGAATAGTCTCTGTGTGACTAACCTGTCACCTCCAGATGCACTGGGATTTCTCCGCCTCCCTGAAATTCTGGGGTTCTTGGTCCTAATATATCTGGAAAATACCAGGTCGGGGGAGTGGTGACAGTATAAAGTTTTCATTTTGTTAACGTGATTATCCTGAGCAAAATGTCAAAACACGAGGTCAGTTCCATCTCCTGAATGCTGTAAAAGCAGCACCTTCTAATTTTATGCCCCAGGGCAATGTCATTATACAATGTTCCTTATCCCACCCACCCCCACCCACCCTTGTTCATCTTCTGCCTGAGCAAATGAGCACGAATGCATTTGTACTTTATTGCTGAATGACGTGAGGGGTAACGGTGCGCGTATGTGTGAAAGTGTGCGAAGAGATATTCATTTCTGGATATTGTTGTATAAAGCATGAGTTTTGCAATGGAGAATTGTTGAGACAGGTACTTGGATGGAGTGGGAACATCAGTTTTTGGCATCATCATCATCAACCAAGCTCCAAGCCCCATCCCTAGCCAGATGGGATGCTGGAGGCTGTGAGATTTATTCTTTATGTTTGTTCTAAATGTCTCTCTCCTTCTGAAAAATTCAAGCAAGATGATTTCCCCCTCCCCCTGCCTCACCTGCAACTGTCTCACCCTGCCATTAACCAATTAGAAAACGACTGTGTCTATATAGATATATAAATATTATAAATATATATATTTTTTGAAAGTCTCTATTTTTCAGATTTCATTTTTTCCCCCCATTGCTTTCAAAATTGTCCCCGTACTCGGTGCTTGCTACCTTGTCACAGGAAAAGTATATTGAAAGTTAATGGTTCATACCTTTTTTTGACACTCAGATGAACAGTAAGTTGATATAAGTATCCAGTAGTCACATATCAGTAAATACATTGATAGGCACATGCATGTGAACAAAATATCTGCTTCCAGCCATGCCTTGCGCACTGTTCCTGTACTAACTCACGAGCTAAAGATGGAAAGTTTATCTTTTTAGCCTACTTGCTGAGGCAAAGCCTAATCACGTTATATAGCTTGTTGCTTGTCCAGCTTGTATCAAGACAGTGCTGCGTTTTAGGAATAAACTTGTACTAATGTAGATCACCTTCCTGGTCCTTCTCTCAGTCTAGGGTTCTTAAAGTGTATGTGAGGCGGAACACTCAAAAGGACAGTTTCTAGAAAAAAAATGGGAAATTTGACTCACCTCTAAACTCTACGATTTTTTTGCATATGTTGGTTGGGTCGGAAAAGGATGACTTTTAATGAACTTTCCTCAAGTGGCATGTTGGGCTATTCCCGTTATGTGTGAGGATGTAGACCAAAGACTAAAAACTCAACCCTGGTCCATCACGATGGACTAGTTGATCCAGCCATGCTAGAAAGGATTGTCTTGGATATATAAGAACTGAAAAGGGCAACTAGTTTTCATTCTATTGCCACATTGGTTTTATCTCCTTCTTTTTCTAGAATCTCTAATAGAAGGTTGTTAGGCTAAGCCATTTTCCATTAACCTGATGTCCTCTCAATGGGACTATAAGTCCCAGCATTTCCAATTAGCATATGGGTTAACGTGATCAAGGCGTTCTAAGAGTGCCCAAACCACACTGGCTAGTGAGCAGCCAATTGAGAAAGGCTGGTCTAATTCATGTGCCTTATTCACTGGTTCATCTAATGATTTGCTCCAGATGTGAGTGAATGACTGGCTATATCAATCTTCTTCTTTTTTTTTGGGACTTAATCACAAATCCAACTTTATCAGTGGCACAAAGAAAATTTCGCAATGCAGGGCAGAGACAACCTCTGGTCCAGGCTCATTTACTTTGCCTTTCTTGAGCTTCAAACCCTGAGAGAGCTGTTGGGTTTTTTTTCTGAGATTTTAGGGATATCAGCAAGCAGGCTTTTCTCTGGGGAAAAAAAAGCCCCTCCACTTCATGTCCAACACCTGGGACTCAGGTCTAATGTAATTTTAGCACATGTATGTTATGTAATGATTTAGAAGATGTTGGATTTTATACAGAATGCACTCAAAGCACCCTCTGCGCACAGAGTATTACATAATCTTGCCAAAGAAACCTATTTGAAATGCACTTTTCTTCGTTGTACATTTATTCTGTGTGGCTCTGCCCTCCCCCCCACCCCCATTTTAAAAACTCTTTTGTTTAAACTGTGTTTGCTAGTGAATTTTCCTCTAGCAATTTCTGAAATTCTGTCTTGGAATAATTGGGTGATATAGCTAATTGTATATGTAGCTTGATATTTAAAGAAAGTTCCTGAGCAGTAAAACAGCCAAATTATATTGCATTTGTGTGTGAGAGAGAGCAAGAGGTAAGCCATTATAAACTCACCGACCTTAAGCTACAACATTACTTCCCTTTGGGCTATTGTATGAAACTCTCACAGTGGTTTGTTTAAATCTCATGTCTAAAAGTAGCTATTTTCTAAATTTCCTTCTCAGCAGCATTAATAAATAAAATCTGACAAATAAATAACATTTAAGCAGGCCTAGGCTTATTTATAACACAGCATCTTCGTTAAATTGGGACAGAACTTCAGCAGAAAAAAGAGACAATGCTCAGGAGCATTGTCTCTTCTCAGTCTCCCTTCTTGCCACTATGTCCTCCTGTTGTCCTTAGATGTATCCTCTTTGTCAATATGGAAGAAAAACAATGTCCTGATTTGTCAGTATAGATTAAAGAAGCCACCATCTTGTCCTTTCTCATTAGCAGCAAATTGGTCTTGGATTAGCATAATGTTAGAGTCAAGAATGTGCCTTTTTATCCTAACAGAGCTTGCAGGCATTGGCAAATATTTGTTTTTATCGTCTTCTTTTATAGAGGTCATTTGAGATTCAGCTCAATATAGACACGAGGAATAAGTTCCTATCAGTTCTTCATAATACACAGGTTGACATACTGTTTTTCATATCACCCTTCACTGATTGTCCTTAGTTATGGGGTAAACACTGGCCCAAATGATTAAAAAAAACAAAAAACTCAGCCACATTGGACCAATAGCCCAACCGGCAGCTTGTATATCTGTTTCCATCTGCAGTTAAAGTGAATGCACTGGAGAAACAAATGGGAAGAGGAAACAGGACTGAGTTACATCTTCTGGCAGTAATTAGTTTGAATAGTTCATAAAAGGTTGATTCGAAACAGGCTCTGTTCAAGTTATTTTTGTGCTGTGTATTTAAGAAATATTTGGCAAAAGAGGAAGCTGGTGATAAGATGTATCCTGCTAAATTTCAGGGCAAATGTTACACTGACTTCATGGAATATCTATGTAAGGCGCACTGAAAAGTAATCTGAAATACTAGCTTTTGATCTGTTGCCCTCTGCCATTTTTCACTATTAATAGCAAGACTATTTCTTCGCTAACATGATCAAGGACCACTGCTGGACCTTTCTTCTATGCATTAAATGAAGTGGTTTAAACAAATAAACACACAATTATATTATCAGCATTCTTGCCATTCTTGGATAGTGTCTTCTATATTAATCATGCATAGTTATCTAGAAGGCTGCAGGACTTTTGCTGGATGTCTTGAAATATTGGCTGGATATCCTTTTGATAAGAATTTCTTTTTCTGGATTTCCTGATTTGAACAAGAAGTTAAAACAAATGGCTCGAAGCTCCTCCAACTTGACTTCTAATAGCATGAAACAGGTGGGATGTGAGTTATCATCCCTTTCTTAGCATCATGTTTCCAGAACTAGTAATTTTTATTCCAATGGATGTACTGCAAAATAATAGCACTTCAAAATCAATGGTGTGATCCAAAAAGAGCCTTGGCCATCTTGGCCACATGGCCATTGTCCACCTATGAGCCATGGTGGCACAGTGGTTAGAATGCAGTACTGCAGGCTACTTCTGCTGACTGCCTGCTGCCTGCAATTTGGCAGGTCAAATCTCACCAGACTCAAGGTTGACTCAGCCTTCTATCTTTCCGAGGTGGGTAAAATGAGGACTCAAATTGTTGGGGGCAATATGCTTACTCTGCAAACCTTTTAGAGAGGACTACAAAGTGATATATACGTCTAAGTGCTATTGCTATTGCTATTGGCATTAGAACTACTCAGATTCCACTTCTTTGGCTGTAGGGTACTCTCAATGGACATACCAGAACATAATTTAATCTTCATAATTATGTTTAATTTAATAAGAATTAGGAATCAATCAACCATCTGTTTATGAAGTTTCTAGATATAATTTTTCTAAAAGAATGTTTTAGATGTTTTATTGTGGAAGATTGCTTTGAACTATATAGAAGAAGCAGAAAACAACTTGTCAAATCAGTTCCTATCAAGAAATATTCCATCTAGTGAGTCTCTTTTTTATTTTTTCAAAAGATATCCCATTTTGCTTAATTTTATTTGCATTTTAAATGAAACACTGTACATGATTTCAATAGTATTAGAGCAATAAATACATAGAAGAAAGTTAATTTTGAAAAGGAGGGAGTCTATCCTAACTGAGCTCAGAAAAAATCAGTTAAAAGTTAGCAGAGGGACAGAACTATCCCTGAATAGGTTGATTGCCTGTGCATTGTTAAATTATCTGCCTTAGATATAAATGGAAATGTTTCTGTGTATAATGCAAGGCAATGAACATCAACATTTCTTCTGCTGCAACTGTTTGCATAGTTCCCATCTATTTTAAAAACTGTGGTTCTTTGCTTTCCCATCAAAGTTGTTTCACAATTTCTGATCTCCCCATCCTCATGATTTAAAATCCAGAGGTCAATAATCCAGAGCTCAGTGATAACGAGATAGTAATATATCTATGAAGGCTCCTATAATTGTCCATATATGCCATTTATGCATCTCACTATTCTTATCTTCTATTCTCTAAAACGTTGAGAGACGAGAAACTGAAAAATGACATTTTGCTTTTAACTACCAAATACCATCACCACCCCGGAAATAACAGAGGCTAAACAAATAATGTGTTTAGGATTCTGCTACAGCAGGGCCTTCCCAAACCAATGGAATCCTCATTGTTTACCTCAGGGTTTCCCAACCATGGCAACTTCAAGTCGTGTGGACTTCAACTCCTAGAAGAAGTCCACATGTCTTAAAATTGCCAAGGTTGGGAAACTGTGATTTACATGAATAATCCCTTTGTATATCATCAACTTACTTCATGACTGCTGTGATGGAAACTTTCAGAATGAATCCAAACAACACAAATCAAGCATCTAATTTATCTCCATGGGGGGAAGAAATGCATCCAATGAATTTTGGGTTTATATCTAGTAAGACTGTCATTAGAATTTGCCAATATAAACTGGGGACAACCGTATTAAAATTGTGACTTATTGACTTTGTTTTGTTACTTGCCTGGATTGTTGTTGTTGTTACAGATTTCTTGCCAGTATTTATGACTATACGAAAACATGTTTTTTTTCTTTCTTGCATCTCTCCATTTTTTACAAAACCCAGGCAGAAATGTTCACTTACACATAACATAGAGAGTAGCAAGAAGGAAGGGAAAAATAAACCCAGATGCAATCTCCTTTTTAAGCGTTTATATAGACAGAATTCTCTCTATATTTTACCACCCAAGCTTTCCTTTTTCTTTGTACAGTAATTTCTTGCCTCATTGCGGTTCCAAGTATGGCTTTATCAACAATAAGATTTTAAACCAAATCAATTATATCAAATATGCTGTTGCTTGAATTGCCCAGCTTGGTATCTGGATTGTTGGAATTATAGCTCAAACTTTAAGGGAGTGAAGGAATAAAGACTCTCTATTTTTTGCACAGGATACTTGTGATGGTGGTTGTATTCACTCTTGCAACCTTACACTGCAAGGTTGGTTCACCACAGAACTTCACACACCCAAACACTAAGATGCGTAGAGGTTTATCCAAAGAGAAATTGGAGGTGAATCTGCTATTTCTAAAGAGAGGAAAAGGATTAGAAGAAAAACTAATTTGGTAAAACCAATGCAAATTACAGAAGACCTTTTATACCCAAACAAGTATAACAGTAAGCACCAAAGTTGCCCAGTCTGACATCTCCATCATACTTTTTACAAATGTTTTTGGTGCAAACTCTTTGGCAAGTGGTCCAGAGAAGGTGACGGACTTATCTTTCACAACGCTGACAAAACTTTTGAAGGGAGTGTTTATTTCTTTTACTAAGTGCACATATGATTTTCCAAGGCTCTAAATACACGAGTATGTGTCTTTCAGCATTCCATATAGAAGCTAAAGAAACTTATGGAGTTCCGTTACACCTGAATTCTAAATCAAAGATTACACAAAGTCATAGGAAGCTACAGTGGTAACACAGTATACAACCACTCAGATGAAGATACCTTATTTCAATATAAGAAGCATCTGTAAATGTATAGGCCACCCATCTTGTTGTCCAAAGCAACTCTGGGTGGCTTACAATGCAATAAAATATATAAATATAAAAACAATTATCAAAATAATTTTCAATTCCGAAAGTTGAATATAGAGTGAAAAACCAAGGGGTCAAGTAGAAAGGACCTCTATCACTATACCAACCATATCCAGCCTAGACCATTGGGTCCCCGAGCCAACCAGCAGAATCAAGCTTTTTAAGGCCCAGATGTGTAGAAGTGATCTCACCACCTGTGGTAAGATGATCGAAAGGCCATAAGCCAATTTTGTGCATATGTGAAACAAATGTGCCAATAGATAATTTGATGAAACTGTATTGAAGTGATAAGATGATGGTGGACAAACAAAAAAAATTGATCTGTTGATATTTTTAATTCCATCTCTGAATGCCACTATAAGGGAAGATGGCAAGTATATAAAACAATATCAAGTGATATATTAAAATAAGCTACTAAAATAGAAACTATGTCTGTCTTCCTATTTTGCATTAAACCATAATGTGGGTTAATTTTGTTTCACCAGCATGCACCATAATGACTAATGTTTTGTATTAAACATTGGTTTTTAAATGTGGCTCTAGCTTAATGTATTAGCCTACTAGAGTAGTATTTAAGTAAGACATACTTTAGAAAAAAAAGGTGGAAAAAAAAACCAGAATGAGATTTACTAGGGCAAACATTCAAACTCTAGTCAGTCAACAACTTAAAAATTGTTCACTTTGGCAAGATTTAACTAAAGATTCCTGGCTTATAACTTCATAGCCACTCTATTGTGTCATCCAATGGCACATAGGTTACTAAGATGTCTGATTTCCTTTAAAAATCAGACTTTCTCCAACAATAATTAAAATGGTTTAGATTTGGTAATTCCATCTGCAGTTATGAAAACATGTCTCAATTCTGAATGAATGCAGAGGATTTGGGAATCATCGGTTTAAGGAACTTCAGCATATCCACAAAAAACCCAACATGTTTTAGTCGGCAATTAGTTGTCCATTTCCTTTCTAGTGTCCTATCAAAACTCCACCAACTGTTTGTGTTACACTGTCTAGGCAGAGAAATCCCAGAAGTTTTAGATTCACATTTAAATTACTCAGTTATGCAATGATTTCCTTTTGAAGCCATCTTTTCAGGTCAGATGTGGTCAATTCTCTCTCACCCTGAAAGAATTTCATTAAATAAGCTACCGTCTAAGTCTCTGTATAGTCACATTGAATTGCCGGAGATAGCTGACGTGAGATATGACTAATGCATTTACTCTGAGCTTGCATCAAATCAATCTGTGGCATAAATAAAGACATTTTAATAAAAAAACATCAAGGTATGTGGAACACCAATGTTCAACAAAACTGACACAAGGATTTCAGTTGAAGAGAATTAACACAATAATAGAGTTGGAAGGAACTTGGAGGACTTTCTTCTAATCTAATCCCCAGCTCAAGCAGGAGACACTATAACATTTCAGACAAATGGTTGTCCAATCTCTTCTTAAAAACCACCAGTGTTGGAGCACCAAACAACTCCTGGAGTCAAGTCATTCCACTGATTAATTGTTCTAACTCTCAGGAAATTTCTCTTTAGTTCTACATTGGTTCTGTACTTGATTAGTTTCCATCCATTGCTTCTTGTTCTGCCTTCAGGCGCTTCGAAAGAGTTGTTATTCAAGCCATATGTCCTAAGTGAATAAGGTCCTTAAACATTTTCTTACATTTTCCAAAGAAGTACAGCGTCAAGGTTCCAAGTAACATCCCCAACAAAAGAAGACTCAGAGGCTAGTAGTTCCTCAAAGTTCCATTTTATTAGGGAGTTCATATTGGCACATCTGGAAAAACCTGAATCTGAAAGCTTCCTGGTTTTCCCCACCCAAAAGAAGTCGAAGTCCCTTCCCCTGCACCCAGATGTTCATCACATGGTCCAACCACTCCACTGTCCCAACTGGAGATGCCTCCCAGTCAGGCCACTCCAAGTGCAGCCCGAATTATCCTTGACTCTCAGCTATATAATAATAATAATAATAATAATAATAATAATAATAATAATAATAATAATAATAATAATAATAATAATAATAAATTTATTTGATTAGCCGCAACCCTCTCCCGAAGGACTCGGGGCGGCGTACAATCAAAAGGATAAAATACACATAGGACACACATACATACGAAAAAACAAGGACAATTACATTTGTGCATGAAGGAGGGTAGACTTGTAAGTGAAGGACAATAAACACAGCTAAAAACACAATTAAAACACAGTTTAAAATCCCCTTAAATAAAATTGCTAAATTAAAAACCCCTCAGGAGCGTAACGAAGTTCCTATATTTCCTAATATTTCTTGAAGGACTTGAGGAGCCTTGAATATGTTCAGTCTTCTAGTCAAAATTCCTCATATTCACATTTACTACTACTTTACCACTTCTATCAAGCTCAATCCAAATCCTTTAATGATTCAGTATAATTCTTGTTCTGTTTTGGGGAATTATGTCGGTTCAGCCTTCACGTCCTTCACAATGGAAGCATTTTAGATCGCTATGTGGTTTACACACTCCAGTAAAATCAAACTGTTTTGAAGTTGGTTATGCCTTTGCTTTCATTTCTGACAACTTCAGAGCACTGAGAACAGGCACAGAATATCACCAGCCAATAAAAGCTGTACAAAGCTGCAAAGACTCACAGACTTGGTTTTGACAAATTTGAACGAAATCTGTCACTGCTGCTTTACAAAGCGCCGTGGCCCCATGGATAATGAGAGCAATATGTTCCTTCCCTTTGTTCTGCTTCAGAGCCCTTCTCGACTTTCTCCTGCAAAGGTTGTATTGTGACAGAAGGCTGAAAAGAACTTGCTTTGGTGAGAAGAAAGATGAAGGGAGACCTCTCATAGGGCTGGTCAAAGCTTTTCCGGGTTGGGTAGTCTGAATGAACTCTGTGGCATTGCCTGCAAGTGGCAGCCTAAAGCTCATGGTTGCAATGAAGGTGCATCCCAGAAACTGGCCTCTCCAAAGGGCTCCCTCAGTATCTCCATCATGTGGTTCCATGGGGCAATTGAGTAGCTGTACTCCCACTTATCATCACAGTCTATCAACCATTTTTCACGCCAAACATTCCCCTGGACTCCTGAATAGCTAGGGGTTGGGGGTGGTCGAGCTCCAGTCCCAACAGTCATAGATTAACTAAGCCATCAGTCACTCCTCTGCTCATAAACCATGGCTAGTCCCTTCAGCCGTTCCCTTCAGATAAGCAGCAGGGACAAAGGTGGGGACCAGCAGAAGGAGTGTTGACTTCCTCTCAAGTTATCCAAGCTCTGGTCCTACCCCCAGCAGGAACAACGCCAGACATGTGGGCGAGTGAACAAATCAGGTTTATTAGGCCAGACTCAGCCACGCAAATGAACTCTGTTGAGGATCTTCTGCATTGGGTATCTTTGGCAAATGCTCCAGACAATTGGACAGTAAGCATTAACATTGCCCAGTCTGATGTCTTCATTATAACTTTCACAAATGTTTTGGTGCAAATTCTTTGGCAAGTGATCCAAAGAAAGTGACAGACCCCTCAGTCTGCAACTCTTGTGGCATTGTTCATATGTTGATCTTTTTTCTGTCTGTGGACCCAAGATAAAATACATAAATAAAAAAGGAAAAAGCCAAGATGACAGCATTGCTTATGCATGTGGAGCTTCAACCACATTACTATGGTGGACCCTTGTCTCTTTTGAGAGTCATACCCTACAGACATTCGTGTCTTCCATTGGCAAGACCTTCCTTCCACAATTTAACCCTGTCTTGCCCTTGTTATATGACTCATGGCTCCAAAGTCAATAGGACACCTTGAAAACAATTCATTGTTATACCCGGAATGCAACTATTCCACTTTTCTTAGGAAAATTAAGTTCTTTGGGGTTTTGTTCTTTTCATTAATGTTTTTGAATCTTGTCTCTGTCTAGCTTCCATATGAAACAGTTGCATATCGAGTGCCCCACATTTCTATAACAAAAACATATTCTTTCTTTGTTTAATAAAATCTTTATGGCAAATCTCGGTCATAAATGTCATAATCTGTCTTGTTTTTCTTCAGAAAGGAAAAATGTAATTTCCTTAAATCTACAGACAAGGTGAAAGGCAATAAGTGGGTTGCCATGTAGCTTTCTTTCCTATCTTCTGCAATACCACCAAACAGTTTCACATTTCTAACATAGTATTCATCGGCTCTTGTGTGCCTTTGCATTTCTGTAATGTTATGTGATAATAAGTTTCCCGAGAAAACCAATGTGCTGTTTAGATGAGCACATTCATGCATTTTTTGTAATGAATTCCAGGCTCCTTGTTCTCATTCTGGAATATTCCATTTTTCTCCCCAAACATCCTGGGACTGGAACACAAAGTCTTACCCACAACAAATGAATCCCACATCCTTTTCCTGTACTTTCATTTCAAATGGAAATTAGCACACAGAGGGTTTTTCCACCCTGTGTTCTTAAGATGCTTGATCCCACGGCATAAACTAGCTTCAAATCCCTTTTCAGATTTCTACCTCTTTCTCTACTTTGTCCACTATGGTGTTCTTATATTCTAGCCAGATGTTTACTATATCCCCTGATCAATGGGCTGACCAGCTTCTTTGTCTCCAATGCATGGCAGCAAACAAACGTCAACTACTTTCCTTTCACAAGTGTGTGTGTGTGTGTGAGAGAGAGAGAATAGGAGTTGCTATTTCTATTGCTAAACATTTTGTTTGAACAGATGTCCCCATCAAGGGATCAGTTTTTTTTAAACCACCATTTTAACATTCTCCTATCTCATCAGCTGGAAAAAGGAACATGGCAGAATGCTTGACAACTTCACTGGGGAGGAGGGAGGGAAAGGTCTAATATTATACTGTCCCATCAGTGAACTTCTATACAGGCAAACAAACCACAAATCCACTGTTGCACATCAGTAAACTTTTTTTTTAAACAAAATTTTATTAGTTTTAAAAATAATAATCAAGGAAAGGGGTAATGGGTAAAATTACAAATTTTGACAGTTACATTATGCAGGAAATGGCCCTCCCCCCCATTCTCATAACTTTCATTTATTAATACATTAGATTGTTGCTACTTAGTAGTATTTTGTCAGCATAAACTTTTATCTTCAAACAATTTCAATCATTTTATATCAAACAGATTTTCTAGTTCATTTTTGTGATCTGAGTTTTCTCAATGTTGCCTCTTCTCCCCCCTCCAGCAGAGCTCCGGCACCTCCCATGTCCTGTATGTCCCATGTAGTATCATCAGGTTTATCTAGGAGGACTTTATTTTTTTTCCATGAAGGCCTCAGCCTCCATAGTTGTGTTGATTCTAACTCTCGTGTCCTCCCAGAATATTAGCATACCTTCTGGCATAAGCCATCTAAACCACACCCCTTTCTGGTATAATTTCTTCGCTAAAAGCGAATAGCTTTTTCTTTTATCTCTAACTTTCTTTGGGATTTGTTTCAGAATGGCTATTTCTCTATCCTTGTATTTTAGTGCTTGCCCCCTTTGTGCACTCAGAATCTCATCTCTTGTGGTCTTTCTGAGAAATTTAATGTGTACCTCCCTTGGAACATTGTGTGTTCTGGCATATGCTGAATTTACTCTATAGACCAGGTCCATCTCCCACCCCATCTGTTGTCTGTCTTTTTTAATATATTCAGCCAATAAATTTGTCATAATATCCCTCAGATCTTCGTCATCAGCCTCAATTACATTTTGAAATCTAAGAAAAAAAGACATCCTTTCAAATTCCACTTTTATCTGGTGGTTCTCAAGTTCTTGGTTTCCTTTCTGCACCCCCTTCACCTCCCTCCTCATCTCAGCTGTCCCCTCCTCCAAAAGCTCCAGTCTCCATGAATTTTGGATCGCCCGGTCTTGGTTCTCTCTGAGCTGCTCGTTCATTTCTTTCAATTGATTTTTTAAGTCCTCCCACCAGGAGTGCATGGGTGAGCAAGCTTGCCCGTCGCATACCACAGCCGGAACTGGAAGTGCACATCAGTAAACTTGTAGTGCCTCTATTCAGTTCCAGGAAGAAGAAAATGGTAAACTATTTCCAAAAACTTAGCAAGAAGTCTGCAAGGCTGGTCCAGGCAGTTTCCAGGAGTCAAAATAGATTCAGAGGAAAAGAAAAAAGAAAAAGAAGCAGCAGCAGCAAAGGACAGTAGAATAGCATCCCCAGAAAGATATCATATAGAAACTATATCTACATTGATGACTGATCCATTCTCACACAGATAAACAGGAATTGGGAATTTACAGAGGTTACAGTATGACTCGAAAAGTTGTTAAGAAAATGAATATGTTTAGCAAAGAAACAAGTTCAAGGTCAGAAGCAGGTAATGTATTCTGCCTACCAATCCATTTCTGTGTCTTGTAATCCCACTGAAGTTTTCATTGGAATGGCTTAATTCTTTGACTTTATTCCTTTAAGAACCCAAAAGAATGAATTGGTACCATCTCAGCATCTTTCCCATCCCTGTTTAGCTCTTTGTGCAATTTTAGTGGACACAAATGAGCATAAAAAATAAAGCTACAGGGGATACCTTTACTCAACACTCTTAGGATCCATATGAGGAAGATCATATGGGAGAAAAAGACTCAATGGGTCCAGATGATTCATTGTTTTAACACACGGATGAATTACATTCTGATGTAGGTCATTTTTATGAATACTATCCATAAAAAGCACACTATAGATCAGTGGTTCCCAACGTGAGCCCCACGCCCCATAGGGGGGCAATCTGATTTTTAGTGGGGGCAATTTGAACCTTGTTTAAACCAAGTTAATGGCCTTTTAGGCTTCCTCCACATGAGTAGAGTTCACTTTTTGAGTAAAGTAAGAATTATATGTCACAGGGAGGGGGTGGGGCATCAGGGTTTTAGAGATGCTTAGGTGGGGCATGGCCAAAGAAAGATTGGGAACCACTGCTATAGATGGTACTTCTCAAATTTGTCTTTTCACAATTTATATCCTATTTTGACAAAAAATTCTTTTTATCTGGAGTGCTGATATTGGCCAGTACAACTACTGAAGGTGGTTACATGTCAATTAACATCACATGTCAATTTAATACGACATGGCAATGCTTCCTCCAACGAAGTATTAAAATAATACTTTTTAATATCCAAATCCTTTTTTTCCCTTTTCCTTTGCTCTCCATTAGATGGCAGCATTGTACTTCATGCCTGCACAACAGGAAGGTAAACTCTCGGACCGAGGCAGCTTTGGAATTGTTTGTCAGTGAGTGAGACTTAAGCATTCACCATTATTCCAAATAAACCATGTGCTTCGTTCGGGCCAACACATCTGGAGGATACCATGTTGTAGAAGATTGGTCTGGCTTTACTGATTCCTCTTCTGTTTCCTCTTAAGGACAATTAGAATTGATCTTCTCACTTTATCCCTTCTTGATTTATTTCCATATTCATATTCGGTAGGATTATCTGTTGAATGCGGGAGGATCTCTTGAGCCTTCATCGGACGTGGTAGCACTGGAGGAAGTCACACCTGCTGCAAAATGGTTAAGGAAAGCAAAACTATGTCTGTTTTTGCTAGATCTGGGGCCAGGCAAAAACTTACACACGGTAAATTCACATTTGGTTTTCCTGGCAGAGTACTGAAAAACATTGCTATTTCCTTATCCAGTGGACTGTACTTAATCCAAGCCTTTGTCCAAACTTGTCTGTCATGTCTTAGACATTCCCATGGTCTAGCTCATAGGATCATTATGACATAAGTATCCGGAAGCCTCAGCTGGTGCAGAATGCGAAAGCTACACTGGGTGTCCATAGAAGGGCACATGTAAAACTTCTGCTCCACGAACTTCATAGAGTGCCATTTTGCTTCCGAGTCCAATTCATGGTGTTAGTTGTAAGCTTAATGAGGCCAGGCTATCTATGCAACCAGCTGTTCTGACCTAGACTTCCCCAGCAGCACGAAGCCCAGTCCTTGTCCCGATAAACCCCTTTTATTTAATTTACAGTGAATTCCTCTCCAGCAAAGTCCTGGCCCACAGTCTTTCAAGATAGTTCACAATTACTGACTTTTATCAGGCTTGGAGAGTGGCTAGGTCGATATCTTTCAGATGCTGACAAGAATGCTGGAATGAGTTGTCTCCTGCAAACACCCTTCCCTTTTCGCTCCTCTTTCATTCCCTATGGGAGGGGCCATTCACCATTCACCTGTGCCCTTTCTCCCAATTCGACCCTTGTTCCTTAGCTATTCCCTTCGTCTGGCAACTCTGCACATGCGCACACTGGGAACAGGCTCCAGCTGTTCGTCTGCCTCACTGATGTCTGACTCTGAAGGCAGCTGATAACTGTCAGACGTCCCTGGCCCCATCTCTGCCTCTGATGCAGAGCACTTGTCAGAGCCTTCCCCAGACTCCAGGACTGGCCCGTGTTCCTCCCCAACCTCCTCGCCGTCTGAATCTGCAGTGGCGGGTCACAACACCAGTTTTGTCCTATTACTTTGGCCTGTCCCATCCATCAGGCAAGGAGGGTATGTTGCAGACCCTTTCATTAGAAAAACCCTGACTGGTGGATTCTAGAAAGAGAACCTTCTTTGCTGTTATCCCCATTGTGTGAAATATTTTAACTCTCCCGCCTGGAGGTGAGGTAGTTCCCCCAACTCTCCTGGCCTTCTGAAGGAGAATGAGCTATGGAACTGGTTGGTGCCCAGTGGACCCTCCTTTCTCCTTTTTAAATTAACTTTTAACAGGGCTTAATTATTCTTGTCTCCTCCTAAAAACTCTCATTTTGAAATTTTAATTCTAGCATTTTCCTTTTTACATACTGTTTTTATTTTTTTTAATATTGTATTCTACACCACCCACAGTCCCTCTTTGAAGGAGATGGGTGGTTCAGAAATATGAGCAATCAATCATCAATCAGCCTTGTGCAAACCCATTCGCCACTACTAGTCAAGATTTAACAGTGATATTTTGAGCATCGGTGAAATGAAATGGACTGGAATAGGACACCTCGCATCCAAAATAAATACAATCTGCTGTGGATAAGTAAATAAAAGAAGAAATGTAGTAGCCAATGTTATTAATAAGAGGGTGTCCAAATTAGCACTCGCCAACTCCCCAAATGATAAATTATCTCTGAATCTGAATCCAAAGCAAGCTAATAAATCTCAAAGTAATTTCTCTATGGCCCAACGTATAGAGGCAGAGGAGGTGCAAATTGTGGTAATAACTTACAAACCGGGAGGCTGAAATGGTTAAAGTTAGAAGTAAAATAGAATCTGGAATAAAGAGAAATTCTGTCATTGGTACGTACAGATAGTTGTCAGATTACAACCATTTGTTTAGTGACCAAAGTTACAATGTCGCTGGAAAAAAAGGGATTTACAACTAGTCGTCATACTTATCACCATTACAGCACCCCATGGACCAGTGGTGGGTCCTGGATCCCATTGCAACAGGGACGGTGCAACGGGGTCCGGCGTCCACCACAGGAATGCACGCAGCATGTGCATGCGTCCTTACCTCTTGTGATGCCTCCGCAAGCCTCCACGATGCTCCAGCTGCTTAGTGGAGTGCCGCTGCTTGCGGAAGCACCGAAGAGCTCAAATACAGGTAATGAGGACGGATGGGCGGGTGAGCCCTCCAGAGCACTGTACCGGAATGGTACCCAGTGCTCCCGGCAGGCACCGGTACGCCTGTACCAGGGCATATTGCCTGCAACCCACCACTGCTTTGGACACATAATCTAAATTTGGGCACTTGGCAAACAGCCTATTTTTGCAACAGTTGCAGCGCCCTGAGGTCCTGCATTTCCAACTGTTTTCCAACTGTTTTCCAACAAGGAAATTCAATAGAGGAATCCGGATTTGCTGTAATTCACTTAACAACTGCAATTGTTTGCTTAATAACCAGATTGGTTGCAAAATCAGACACAAATCACCTAACAATTAATTTGCTTAATTAGGAAATTCTGATTCCCAACTGTGGTCTTAAATCAAGGACTACCTGAATAAGGAAATAGGAGACAGACAGATAAGTCTTCGGCAAAATAAAATAAAATAAAATAAAAGCCAAGATTTATCCTAAATATCTTCTTCCAGCAATTTGAAAAATGACTCTGCAGATAGACACCACTGAATGCACTAAATCATGTTAACTGTAGTCTCTGCATGTAGTGATGGAGGAGCTCCATCTAATCTGTAAAAGTGAAAAAGGCAACTTAAACTAAAGAAAAGAAATTTATTCAGACTGACAAGATCCAACTTCAGCAATATACTATCTGATTGTACAGTGAAGGTAAATCAAATATTTAATGTGTTAGACATGTTCGCTAGAATGCCTGAATAATTCTAGACTGAAATATGTGACTTCATTAAAAATGAGTCATGCAAATATACCCTGAAGTGTAAAAAAGCAAAAGAAGGTAAAATGGCTTTCTGCTAAAACAAAACATGTTAAAACAAACAAGCAAGCAAACAAACAGAAGCAAAGCAGAAACAAAAGTCAGAAAAAGTTTTCTCAGCTAAACTGTGAATTACAGAGCAGCAAGAAGAGACAAGGAATTGAATCTAACGAACAATGAATTGCTCTGCATATTTAGTTGCAGCTCTTTGTCAGAGAAACCAAGAGAAATAAGCAACGCATGGAAACTTGATGATCATAATTGAATGAGAAGGATCAGAGATTTGAGAAAATTACCAAAAACAACACAAAGTTGAACATAACAAAAAGCCAGGCAAAGAGCTACAGAAGGAAGAAGCTATTAAGAACAGATGGTGCAAATATAAAAAAGAACAGTACCAAAACAAAATAACCCTGCCCCCCCCCCAAAAAAACCACCCCCCCCCAACCTCAAATTGATTATATTATATATGATGTCTTGATCACAACTAGGGCCAGACATTTTGGAAAGTGAATCTTAATGGGCCCTAAAATATATTGCTAACAACAAAGTTACAGGAGGTGATGAAATACAAGCTGTTCTGCTTACTATCTTACACGCATTGTAAGTTAGTATGGAAAATATAGCAGGGGCCAAAGAACTGGAAAAAATCATTTTATGTTAGTCTTTGGCAGTGCTAAAGAATGCTCCAACTACCAAATAGTTGCATTTATCTTACAAACTAATAATGCCAGTAATAATTCTAAAGATTTTGTAATTCGGATTTCAACCATACATGGAGTGAGAATTGCTAGATGTACAAACTGGATTCAGAAAAGATAGGGGCATCCAAGATCATATTGTTAGCATCTGATGAAAAATGGAAAAGGCAAGGAAGCCCCCAAAATA
The DNA here is from genome assembly GCF_964273705.1 of Natrix helvetica. Taxonomy (NCBI): domain Eukaryota; kingdom Metazoa; phylum Chordata; class Lepidosauria; order Squamata; family Natricidae; genus Natrix; species Natrix helvetica. The sequence continues at coordinate 128,572,988 of NC_138548.1, forward strand.
TGTCTCTCTTTTCTTTATTGCTTATATAAGGCCTTTGATTGCACAGACCACAATAAATTTTGGATTACCATATTTTTCGGAGTATAAGACGCAGCTTTTCCCCTCAAAAAAAGAGGGTGAAAATCTGGGTGTGTCTTATACACTGAATACAGCATTTTTTGCCTCCCAAACCCCCACCCCCTTCATCAAAATGGCCCTGCATAACTTCTAGGAGGCTTTCAGAGAGCTCCTGGGGCTGGGGAGGGCAGAAATGAAAAAAAAGGGCTGTTTTTTGCTCAATTCCCCTCCCCCCCCCCGGCTCCCAGGAGCATTCTATAAGCCTCTTAAAGGTTATCCATGCCCTTTTTTTTGGACAAAAATTGGCTGGTTTTTTGCTTGTTTTTACCCCTCCTGGAGCATTCTACAAGCCTTCTAAAGGCTATTCATGCCCTTTAAAAAAACGGGCCCGTTTTCATGAAAAACAGGGTGTTTTGGGGAGGTTTGCCGAGTGCAAAAACTTTTTTTTAAAATTTGCCTCTTCAAAACCTTGGTGCATCTTACACTCCGAAAAATACGGGTACTGTTAAAAACATTAGTTTACTGGGTCACCTCATCTGTCTATTGACAATTTTATACAATGACTAGAAACAAGTGAATATGAAACAACTAAATGGTTCAAAACTGGGAAAGACTGTGCCAGAGTTCTACACTCTCCTCTTATTTAACTTATGTAGGTAGAATATTTCATGAGTATTTCTACTGGACTAACTAGAAACAGAAATTGGAATTAAAATGGAATCATTGGTGAATTTGTTTAGCAGATTAGGGTACCACTTCAAAAACAATGACGGTTTAAGGATATTACTGTGGAAATTTTAAAAAAGACAATGGAGAAGACACTAGCTTGCTGCTACTTGGAAGAAAAACCGTGACAAATCTAGAGAAAGTACTAAAGGGCAGAGACATCATTCTTACAAGAAATATATGTATTTTCAAAGCTATGGTTTTTCCAGTTTTACATATGGCTGTGAAAGCTGGGTCACCAGCAAGCTAGAAGGTGGGGGAGGAAATTTTCACCGTAGTGCTGGAAAAAATTGATGAGAAATCTCAAGTTACCAGAAAAAGAAAAATAATTCTGTAGTAGATGTATGTAGTAGATGTATGTATCAAATTACTCACTGGAAGCATTAATAAACAACATCTAAAATATTTAGAACATTTGTGAGTCCACAAATATGAAATCAGTGAAAAAGATCTTGTTGCATCAGGGACAACTGAAAAACTAGGTGACAGAGAGATAATTGTACACTATCAGTGATGATACAAAATAAAAGTACAGGACCTGAAAGAAGCAATTGCTGACAATCATGGTGAACTGAGGTCCATCTAGTCATGGAGATTCAGATGTGATTGAACAACAAAGGAATGCAGAAACAATGGATTCTGCCAGTGGACCTCTGTTCTGATATAGTGGGGCATCTCTTGTTGGTTGGGGCCACATCTCTTACATGGGGTTGAGGGCCCCATGTTGGGTGTGGTAATAATGAATGAACTAGATACATGCCTGTGTCACACAGATAAACAAATTTTGGATGTTTTCTTTTCCCAATTATTTTGACTTGGGTAAGGATTTGGTTTTTTTTTAAAGAACAAAAATGGGAATAAAACATGCCACCAGTTAGGAGAAATATCATCTCTAAATTCTGGAGATGTTGACCATCACTCTCTCACACACATATTTATACAAACATATACATATCTAATCTCAGCTGGAGAAACTTACTAAGTTACCCTGGACCATCTTTTCTCACTCTCTCTTTCATAATACCAACTTTCTCCAGTACCTTTACATTTCTCTAGTATATTAACCATCTATGCCTTAAATTCTAGTTTTTTTAGAATTGATTCTCTAAATTCCATTTCTCCCACTGAGTTTAACTCAACATGATGGTTTTTTTTTTGTCTCTTAGAATCCCAAAGTTCAGGATTTAGTCAAATTTGTCCTATCTAGTTGCTTAGTAACAGTTAAGGCTATATGCCAACTCTCCACGAGATGCATTAAATCAAGGGAGGATATCATGACTAAGACAGTATCCCTTGCCTACTTGGAAGGATGTCAACAGAAAAAGATCAAGATCTGCTTTCCTCATGATGAACATAGTCCTCAAAGCATCTATCAAGGATGCTTACATTTGGATTCCTGCACTGAGTGGAACACATGGATCTAAACAGCCTTTTCTAACTAAGATTCCAATTAATCTGGTCTTTCAGTAGCCTCTCACTCTATACAAAGAGAAAACAGGGTTCCTGAAATACAGAATAAGTGCTGTTGGAGTTGTTACCCATTTGGATTATAGAAGGTAGCATAGGGAGTATAGAATGTTAAATCACATAGCCTTTTCTATCTTAGCTTCTGTCTCTACTAGTGCAAGAAAAATGTGATGTCTTTTTAATGACCTGTAGTGAAGAGCCTCTGTTCAACAAATATTATTCCAACTTCTTAGCTTACTTGGGCAACCTTCAGCGATATCTGCAGGGCCACAGGTTCTTCACTCTTGGAGGACTGCATATAGTGAAGCACTGTTCCTTATTCCCAACGCAGCTGTGCCATTTCAACCATAGGGCAGAGGCAGGGAATTTAGGCAATTGAAAAACTTCTGCAAGCAAAACATGTGCTTTATCAATGAATAATACTTCTTCCTTAATTTCCACTGTATTACTCTTTTGTAATAGATTTGTTAAAAAATAGGCCAGATTAGAAGAATTTCAGATTGAAAGTGATCCTTCTCGGTCTGTCTCAAGTACTACTTGATCTCGGATTCCACAACCTGCTACCAGAAGTGGAAAAACTTGTGACCTCCCATATGTCATTTGAATCTCCATCCTTTCTGATAGATAGCCATGCTGTGAGGCAGGGCCGGATTTAGATGAAAAGAGGCCCTAGGCTATTCCACTTATGGGGCCCTTTCACCTCCCATTTTTAAATTTGTAAATTACATGAGAGATAATAAAATACATCATTACTGTGATATATATCAATATATTAAATGAAACATGTTGTAATTGGTACTAACCTTTATAAAAAATGTGGCACAGATAATAAATAAAAATAAAAGGCCCCTCTTGATCTTGAGGCCCTAGGCTGAAGCCTAGTTAGCCTATAGGAAAATCCGGCCCTGCTGTGAGGGATTGCTTGAACAACTGTGCAGGGCCTCAGCTTCACCTCTTTCCTCTTCTTCTGCCACAGACCTTGCCAGTACCCTTAAGAGTCTATAATTCAAAAGCAGGATACATCTACATCTACATCTTCATCTCTATCTCTATCTATCATCTATCTATCTATCTATCTATCTATCTATCTATCTATCTATCTATCTATCTATCTATCTATCTATCTATCTATCTATCATCTATCATCTATCTATCTATCATCTATCTATCTATCTATCTATCTATCTATCTATCTATCTATCTATCTATCTATCTATCATCTATCTATCTATCTATCTATCTATCTATCTATCTATCATCTATCTATCATCTATCTATCATCTATCTATCTATCTATCTATCATCTATCTATCATCTATCTATCTATCTATCTATCTATCATCTATCTATCTATCTATCTATCTATCTATCTATCTATCTATCTATCTATCTATCTATCTATCTATCTAAAAGCAAATGAAAGTGCAGGGGATCACCTTCAGAGCAAATTCTCCCTCCTTCCCTTTTCTCCTCTCAATGTATTTCACATGGCCATTTGATTGTCAACAGCTATATAATTTCACATTCCTTTCAGATTTGTTTATGGGGTTTTGCCACTAGGGGTTAGTCATCTGCTACAAATGAGGCGATGCTGGAAGGCCAAGTGAAAATAGTTTGGCTGGAGGACACACTGAATGATATGTGGGTGTGTGCATGGAAGTTAGCTACTTCCTTTCAAATATTTTTTTCCCCTTCTTTAGGCCAGCTTTCTAGGGTTGGTGGTGCTATTCCTGCTATGGTTTCTATTCCTTTGACAAGACAGAAAAACCGAGACCTTTAAAAGCTAAAGAAAAGGGGGTTGCAAAGCAGGCTGCCTCTGATATTGGCTGGAGGGAGGGAATTGATCATGTAGCGGTTCCCAAAGTGGGCCAATAGAAATCCAAATGACCACTAGATCAGCAAAGGAGAAGCTTTTTGTTTCTGTTTTCTGTCATCTACTGGTGCTCTGGAGTTTTGCAGCTCCAACCTGGGGACCCTACAAATACTAGATCAGCCAAGAGTGAAGCTCTTCCCTTTCTCGCCGTATTCTGTAGTGCGTGCTTGTGATTTACCACCTGCAACTAATTTAAAAAGTACACTGGAATTTGCTTTCCTACTAACCTTGTTCCAAAATCTGTTTCCATATGTGTTCCAGGCAATCAACTATCCAAAAAGGGATGTCAGTCAAATGGGTAGAGCTTCATCAGTGTCAAGGGCTTTCAACCTTTCCTCTGGGTCAATTGCCAAAAATGCAATGTAGTAGGACCCTATGAAAGACACCTTTCAAAAATATGATTGGTAGCCTGCAGAGTTCATGATAGTTCAAGAGGTTGTAATAGTTAACATGAGACTTGACCTGAAATCATTTTTCATAAGATTTCAGGAAATTTAGGAGCCGTTGATCACAATGAGAGTTGCTGGAAACTTGCTGTGCACCAATTAATAATAATAATAATAATAATAATAATAATAATAATAATAATAATAATAATAATAATAATAATAATAATAATAATTTTATTTGATTAGCCGCAACCCTCTCCCGAAGGACTCGGGGCGGCGTACAATCAAAACGGATAAAAATACACATAAGACAAACATATATACAAAAGAACAGAGACATATACATATGTGCATGGAGGAGGATTGACTTATAAGTGAAAGACAGTTAAAAATACAATTTAAAATCCCCTTAAATAAAATTACTAAATTAAAAAACCCATCAGGAGCGTTACGAAGTTATGGTCGAGCCAGGCCAGCTATTTGGAAAAGGTGGGTCTTGAGCTTGACACGGAAGGAGCGGAGGTCAGTAGTGGTCCTAATATCCGGGGGGAGGTCATTCCACAGGGCTGGGCCCGCCACAGAGAAGGCTCTGCTCCTAGGCGCCGCCCCATGGCACTGTCTGGTGGACGGCACCTGGAGAAGTCCCTCTCTGTGCGAGCGGATGGGTCGTAGGGATGTATGGGGCAGAATTCTTCAAAGTTAGTGGAAGCACCAACATTTAAAAGCAAGAGAAGCCTTATAATCCCGGTGCAGAGCATGCTTTATTTTTGTCTACACAAGAAACCCGGCACAAACTTTTTTGTCCCACTTAATTCTAGGCAATCGGAAGGCAGAGTAACTAATTTGTTCCGTACAAGATTAAATCAGTTACCTTTTCCCACAATCAACTAATTCATCAAAAAGGATAGCAGAAAAAAAATGTTTAGGCAACATATTAAAATCATAACTAGCTCATTGAGTTTTTAGAATAGAGAGAATTCAGTTAACATCTCTTTTGGATATGGAAGTCTTAAGAATGGAATGGAATAGAATCGAATCTGGAAGGGACCTTGGAGGTCTTCTAATCCAGCCCCTTGCTCAATCAGAAGAACCTGTACCATGTCAGAAGCTCTTGTTTCTTGTTTCTTCTTAACAAGAGCTTCAGTGATGGAGCGTCCATGATTTCTGATGGCAAACTGTTCCACTGGTTAATTGTCCTCACTGTTAGGAAGTTTCTCCTTAATTCCAGATTGCTTTTCCCTTTGATTAGTTTCCAGCCATTGTTTCTTGTCCTGCCCTCTGGTGCTTTGGAGAATAATTTGACCCCCTCTTCTTTATGGCAGCAGGTCAAATACTGGAATATGGCTATCATGTCACCTCTAACTCTTCTTTTCTTTAGACTAGCCAAACCCCAAACCTGTAGCTGTACTTCATATGGTTTAGTCTCCAGCTCTTTGATCGTCTTAGTTGCTCTTCTTTGAATTTTTTCCAAAGTCTCAACATTTTTTTTTGTAGTATGTTGACCAAAATTGGTTGCAATATTCTAGGTATGGTCTTACTAGGTTTTTATAAAGCGGCACTAATGCCTCTGTTTATACTACCCAGGATTGTATTAGCTTTTTTGGCAGCTGCTGCACACTGGCAACATATTGTCTGCCTGGCTTATATTCAAGTGATCACCCACTAGGACTCCAAGGTCCCTCTCACGGTTACTGTTTTTGAGCCAGGTCTAACCTAATCTGTACTGTTCAGTGTCTCCATTACCATAAGTTCCTAAAAATTGTTGCCCTGATTTAACTATTGCTATCATCTGAGGGGCATTTCTACTAAGACTGACTATAATACTGAAGAAAGGGGTGAAGATTCAGCCAAGGTAGAATAAGAAGACAGCCGGAAGGGACTGTAAATATATATCCCTGCCAAATACAGGTTCTGTCTTCCATCTTCTTTGTCCAAGGAAACGCAGAAGCGATTAATTCAAGAAATCTCCCAGAGATAGAGAAATTACTAGCATCTGCCTTAATCCCAACCCACAAATGGTTTAAGATGGAATACTTGGATTTAAAGCCACTTTACTTCCCTTGACTTACTGGATCTAAACCAACTCCATCTGGTTATAAGACTTAACTAATTTGTCGGTTGGTCTGCCTGGCGCATAATTCTCAATTTATACCTTTGTTTCAACTCTGGCCAATTTTGAACAGTATTTCCTCATCTATTTGTTGGCAACTTTCAAATTATGGCTATCTTATAGCATGGACAAAACACCCAAATCTCTTTAAATATAGGTGTGATGTGCAGAACGGTATCTGGGAAATGTATCCTTTTCTTTCCATCTGGAAATGGCTTGGGGTGATTTACTTGCTTGTGTCACTCACATGTGAGTTGCCTATACTTGGATGATTGACCCCAGAGAGCCAAGCATTTTTCATTTGCTTGGGTTGTGCTTTCTTAAAACTGAATCACCAGAAATGTTTTTGGAGTGAAATCATTTTTTCCATTGGCTAACTTGGAGAGACGATGAAGAATATTATTGTTAACAGGAGAATGGCCAGGATGAAAGACAAAGAGAGGAAGAAAAAGCTTATAATTTTGTAAACAGAAATTGAGAAGAACATGGAATTAAGGAGAAACTTCCTAACAGTGAGGACAATTAACAGTGGAACAGCTTGCCTTCAGAAGTTGTAGGTTCTTCATCACTGAGGTTTTTAAGAAAGTTTTGGACAGTCACTTATCTGAAATGGTATAGAGTCTCCTCAGTGGTGGGTTGCAGGCGGTACACCATGGACATACCGGTGCCTGCCCGGACCACCGGGTACTGTTCCGGTATCGTGTTCCAGAGGGCCCACCTGCCCACCTGAGCTCCTTACCTGTATTTGAGCTCTTCGGCACTTCCATGCATGCGCACAGAGTGCAAGCAGCTGGAGCATCACAGAGGCGGGTCGCAAGAGGTAAGGACACATGTGCATACTGCATGCGTTCATGTGGTGGACGCCAGGGCCCTTTGCACCATACCATGCCAGAGCTGGACTAGAACAACTTCAAGGTCCCTTCCAGCTGTGTTCTGATTGAATGAATGATATGTTTTGTTGGATTTCTGAGCACCCAATTTGATCTTTCTGAAAACATCTATTGGCAATAATTAAAAAGCCGACAAAAATAAATAAATAAACATACACATTTCCATTGTTGCCTGCTTGGATCTTTGGATCAGGAATCAAATCACTAAGTTCAGTCCAAGGTTTTCCTAGGAAATGTTTGACACATTGCAGCTGTACTGTTGTTGCAACAACGTGAAACAAATCATAGAGTTAAAGAACAACACACAGACATTCAACATTATGCTGGTTGTATCCAATTCCTTGCTCAGGGCAGAAATCCATAGCAAGGGGGAAGATCCAAACTCCCACCAAAAGGGTGCTCACCACTAGATAATTGGTTCCATTTCCAATTTCATTGATTGATTGATTGGTTGGTTAGTTTCCATCATTCCACTAGTAAGTTTCTTCCTACTGAAAAAGGCCCTTTCAGATTTTCAAGAGTATATAGATAGGAGATGATTTATCCACTGGTTTCACTTTCTCCACTTGTAAGCTCTGTGGTAGTTCTTCAGTGGAACCAAAGTAATCAGTGGAATCAATCAAGATCACTCCTGTAGTCCTTCTGCTAAGTAATTAGCAGTAGTTGGATCTTGCTCTGTTGAAGTAGAGATGGGAGGAAAGCACATTATGGTTTAATTTCAGTATACAACCTTAAACATATAACAAGAGGTCAGTGAAGCCAAATAAATTTGTGTTATCTTTTTGTGTCCAACATGTCCAACATATTCTCCTGCTGTAAACATTAACCCTAGTCTATTGTATTGCATTTCCATTCACTTAAAGCACTTCATTTTTTTCTTTATGGACAGTTTTGCCAAATTCAATCTGCTTATTGAAACATCTGATAACCCCCACGAGGGCAGTGATTATGCAAAGGATAGTTTATCTAAAAGGCTTTTGATTATCATGACTTAGAGTTAGCATAACTTTATTGTCACTTTGAATGTATACTAATCGCCATACATTAAAATGAATTTTTGTTGCATACAGCTCTCAGAGGGTCACCACTTCCAATATACACTACATAAACATGACAAAATAAATACATACACACACAATTATGCATATACCAACATATACATTATTGTATGACACAGAGAAACAACACAGTCTAGTTCGGATGTATACATGTACGTGGCAAGAAAAACGAATCTCGGAAGTTTACCAGATGGATGGCATAGGGAATAAAGCTGTTACAAAATCTGGTAGTCCTGGTAGAAATACTTTGAAACCTCCTCCCAGATGGGAGCAACAAAAGCAGACTATAAAGTGTATGTGGGGTGTGTGTGTTTCTAACAATGCTTTGCACTCTAAGCACATGGTGCTTATAAGCAGTATCCTGAATAACAGGAAGTGAGCTTCCTACAATATTCTCGGCTGTCCTTACCACTCTCTGTATGGACTTTCTATCTGAGATATTGCTGCCACCAAACCAAACAGTGATACAGTTTGTTAAAACGCTCTCAATTGTGCCTCTGTAAAAAGTGGCCAGGACAGGAGAAAGAGATATGATAACATGAAAACATTTTCTCTTAATATACAGTATGTTTTCATCTCCTTCTGCTATTTTATGTATAGAGATTCAGAATCAATTTAACAAAAGATTGATGTCAATTAATGGATTTGGATTTAGCATGTTCTGATGCCCTCTGCCTTATGAACATCTAGGAATTTAGCTGTTTAAATGGCCACATTTAAGGAGTATAACTATCTATCTCTGAATGACAGAATGAATGTTCAATGGGTTTGAAAAGGGCTAACTATTTTCTCAGCTGCCAATCACTTATATACAGTAGCAAAATCATTCAGAAATTCTAAACCAAGTTTGACATTTCAAAATATGCACCTATGATTAATACCAGAACATAATTCTTCCCCCCCTTGATTTATTACTCTATCTGAGATTTAAAGAACGAGCCAAACCATTTAAATCAATAAGATTTCCTTCCAAGCAAACCAGGATTAGAAGCAGATTCCACGTATGCTATTATGCAATTGCAATGTATAACTGGTTCTGTATTCTTCCGGTGTGGAAATAAGATGAACTTTATTTGAACATTTCATTCTTAATACAAATAAAGAAGATTTGTTCTGAGGTTCAAGCTATTCATCTTGAAGTAGTCTGAAAACAAGATTCAAATAATCTCAAAATTATTTATTTGAGATTATCAGTTTGAGATTATTTGAATCTCAAGATTCAAATAAACTCAAACTGTGATTTAAAGCCATTTCTTCACTGGTCCTTCAACACCTCCACTTTAAAAAATAAATAAGAATGCTACTAGAAAAGAGAGACCATAAACAAGAAATCAGATTGGCTTTAATATTTAGGTCCCTAAATGAAATAGTTTGAACCAGTCTTAGTCAACTTTTAGTTTTGCCAACAGTCACTCCTTTGTTTTGACTTTTGCTGAATATTTAATTAAGACAAGTGAGGGGAAGTGAGAAGCATATTTCATCCACCCTTTACAGAAGCGGGGGATGTAAGGAATGTCATTACTTTCACCGAGAGGGTTTATACTCCGACTTTATCTACGCTGTCATGTCAGATTGAATTCAGTCTGACTTACTTTTAAATAAACCTGTGTAGGATTGCATTGCTAACTACATGCTTATAACTACGGTACTTTGGAAAGTCTCCTAAGCTTGTAATCCTTAACTTTGGGTAAATGTGTTCACAAGTGTTTTATTTCCTGGGCTGCACAAATACATTTTATTTGAAAAAGACCCATGCTAAGACTCTCCTTTGTCAACACTCTCTTTGTAAGTTGGCTCACTGGCTTTGGTTACCGAGTTGGGTTTACTCACTCACCCCCTTTCAAAAATCTGTCCTGAGTGTTTGCTTTCAGCCCAGTCTTCCTCTCTCACCTATCCCAGCTCCGCCACCATTCAGCTGTAAAAATATCCCTCACTGAAACGGAGACTGAAAGCCCCCCAGTGGACACCAACAGATGGGTTGATGGGTGATGAAAGCTAGGTCTGTGGGGCTGCCAGTGGAAATTGGCTCAGGTGGTTCGTGCCGTCATCCATCAGGGCTCTGATAGCTGCTTGGCTGTTGGCAAAGAGCCATGAACTTTGTGCAACCAGAAGTGAAATCTGAGGTTCCTCTGGGAGACGCAAGTAGGTGGGACTGGGGCTCTTTCATCA